>NW_007726218.1:38353-149934 GCF_000696425.1 Galeopterus variegatus | reverse complement strand
CCCCCCGGTTTTTGTTGTTGTTGTTGTTGTTGTTGTTGTTGTTGTTGCTGTTGTTTGTTTTTGTGTGAGTGTGTGTGAGAGTGTGTGTGTGTGTGTGTGTGTGTATGTGTGTGCTAAGAAAGTAGCTCTTAAATGTTCTCCCCACATAAAAAGGATAATTATGTGAGGTGAAGGATATGATAATTAGCTTGATTTTGGTAATCATTTTGCAATGTGTATATATATATATACCAAAACATCACATTATACACTGTAAATATATGCAATTTTTATTTGTCAATTATACCTTAATATAGCTGGAAAAAAATAAAAATTGTCACCCAATTCCCAAAACACATGCAATTGACTCTAAGTTCTGCAAGGCAAGGAATTTTAACTGTCTTGTTTTCTTTTGTAGCCCATGCCTGCTGCAATGCCTGGGGCAGGGGAAGTCATTATTTTCTTTCATCAGTTTCTGTGGAAGCAAGGCCTTGCTATTCATTCATCCGGAACCTTCTATAGGCTAGTGATCCTTAAGTAAAACCAGGCTAGTGGGGACGACAAAAATGTAAGAAACTACTTATAATACTAAATAACAAATACTCATGAAAGAGAGGTGCTGAAGAACACTAAAAGAGATAAAAATATGCGTAAGGTTTCAACCTAAAGAGGAGTGACCCATCTAACCTAGTGAGTGGTGGAATCAGTCAGTACTGGCAGCAAAAGCTGGAAGCCTCCTTGGGACTTCCTTGATGTCTTATCTGCCTCCTCAATTGAGTCCTCTCTATAAAGACTTCCTCCCACCTCCTTCTTCTACTCAGAACCAGTGATCATCTCTTCTGTCCCAGCCCACCTTTACCAGGATAATGAACACAAAGTGTATTATCAAAACTAAGGCACTAGGGAGCAACTTATTTATTCTTAAAAAATACTCTTGGGAGAAATAAAAATTAAGGAAGGTGTCTTCAGTATATAGTCCACTGACTAGAGCAAAAGCAAAGAAAAACAGGAAAATTCTCTGAATTCAAGATCAAGGAAATAGGATACGTGAAGGCATGAAAGAATAAGTGTGCTTAAATCTATAGGAGTTCATTCACAACAGCTGGAACAGTACACAAAGGGGCGTGTTAGGACACAAGGCTGGACATGCACACAGATGACAGAACATGCACTTGGATTTCATTCAGTTGCTGATGGTAGCTGTTAAAAAGTTTAGCTAGGTCAGTGAGGCAATCTGAATTGTGTTTTAGAATACTGACAGTAGTGTGGAAGGTAAACTGGAAGGAGCATTTTCCAGAAGCAAGGAAAGAATCCAGAAGGGTTTTTCTGGAATTCACATAAGAGGTAATAAATTCCATATCCACTTTGTATATCCTGGTATATGTTAGGCATTCAATAAATAGTTTTAATCAAGTAAGTAAACTAGAACGTGAAGTTCCCCCACAACAAAGATTCATGCACTGCATTTATATAATTTAAACAAACAGCTTAAAACCTTAAAAGGTGAGAAAGAATATTCCTTGAAAAAAGGGGAACCAGAAACTACGTTCTGTTTATTTTTGTTCTCTTTCAACAATCTATAAGCGAATAAACACTCAATTACTGACCACAACCCTCTTTTTTGTCAACTTTGGCTTCTTTAATGGTCACATCTCACCTGACATTTACAATTGTCTATCATGTTCAGTAAGTTGCAAGTATTTTTAGACAACCTTGAACTTGAAGGGTTCTATTGATTTTCACAAGGTCTTAATAAAAATATGTCTGCAAAATATCATAAAGTGTCATGATTTATATACGGCTGTTCTGCATTCCTCTGTAAAGTGAGAACGTGGGTTTAACTGAATTAAAATTGATATAAACGCTGAATATTATTACCAGGATATTATAAAGCAGATGAACCAGCATATGTGCTTAATTTTAATCGTTCTAAAGATAGTACCTAAATAAGATGCTTTGGGCCAAAAGTTATTTTAGAATATCACTGAACACATTTACATGTTTTTTCTTTTAATATATTTAATTCTACTCTGAATTTTGTACTAATTTGCTGAGAAATATAGGTCTTTAATGCCTTAATCAAATAATCATAGAATATCAGATTTAAATCCAACTACATTTGCAATGTAGAAATCTCTTCTACCATTTTCCTGATAGAATCATCTGAACTCTGCTTGGAAGGAAGAAATAACAAATGCACTGTTTCGTGAGGCTTCCTGATGTTGAACCAGTGTTCTGCTGAGCAGCATGGATGTTCAGTCTTCTCATCACCATCTGAAGCAGTGTGGTCAGTCTGCCACTTCTCGACCACAGCTTTTCAAATATTTGAGATTGCAATTATGTTTGCCCTCAGTCTGGAAACTGCAGTGCTTCAGGGAAGGGTTAACAAGTCTTTAAGGAGAATGACACCTGGAGAAATGGAAATGTGCCATCGTAAAGAATAAACAATTTTTGTTCTCTTCTTGGATGTGGGAGTAAAGGAGGTTAAAGATATTCTAAAGTATAATGAGTTTTAATCCTGAGTGAAAAAAACAGGACATGCCATTGACAAAGATAGGAAGTCAGAAGCAAGTTGGCACGATGGGAAATTCTCTATCTCAGAAGGAGGGACAGAACATCCACTGAAATTCTTTCCATGACTTAACTGACTGAGAAGCACTTACTTTTGAAGCAGAAAATGGGGAACTTCCCAGGTTTCCAGTGCTCACTTGGGTTTGTGTGGTGCCCTGCCTCAACTGTTGCTTCTTATATGACCTGAACCAGGTGTTCTGCATCGTTCCAATAACAGACTCTAGGGTGAATTGCCGAACGATGTTCTGGGACAATAAACCCCAAACTTCTCAGCAGAACAGCAAAGCAAACCTCCTAAGTTTGTGTTCTCATTTTTAAAATCAGTTAACAGACTTTTTATTCAGATTCTGTATTTTCTAAATTCTACAAAATGCTTGATTGGCAATTTCTGAGGCCGTAGAGAACCACCATATTTTTCTGCCTAAATAGTTTTGCATATTACACCATTCAGCCTCTCTGGGTCAATATAATTAGGCAGAATTAGTTAGTACCTTTATTTCTTGGCCTCCTCCCCTAGAGTCATTTTACTTTGAAGTTTATTGTGTTTCTCTGGCATTAATATTTAAATAATAAATACAAAATTCCTAGGTGAATTCATTAAGAAATGTCTACAAGGTATTTTTTAAAAACATATGAAAAATGCAGTAGACAGCACCACGTGAGGAGGGAGGCTCCTGGAGTTAGCAAGATTAATTGAACCAGGCCTGGTGATCAATGGATTGACAGACAAACCTATGAGAAAAATGATGAAGCTGTCTTAATACCTCTAAAAACATCTAATGATGATCTTGTGAAATCCCTATTATGCTTATAGTTAGCAATAATGTACTACATATTTAAAAGTTTGTTGAGGGTAGAACTCATGCTATGTTTTTCTTTTGTTTGTTTTACTACAATTAAAAAGAAAATAAAAGCTCCTGACGGCTTCCCATGAGACCTCCTTAATATGGCTTATAAGTCTCCAACAATCTTCTGCCTATTCTATTTCACTTCTTGACTTTCCACAAACATTGGGCTGTAGTCAAATTAGTCTCTGGTTCCTCAAATGCACCATGTCCTCACAGGCTAGTCTGCTATAAGATTTGCTTTAATTACTCTCTTCACTCCTATTACTCCTGAGCCCATCTTGGGCTTGCTATCTGACAGTCGTCTTTCAGTCGTCAGGTTAAATGTTTTTTCTCCATGAAGTTTCTCCTTGAATTCCTGTATACTAGAGTAGTTGTTGTTTCTGCTTTTTCTGCTGTCACCCTTCTAACATAATAGTAGTAGCCTGTGCTGCCATTCCTGCTGGACTCCTCTGCCTCCCACCCATCCTAGACTACAAGCTAAGAATGTCTCTTTTTAACTTTACACCCCAAGAACTTCATCCAATGCCTGACATAAAGTAGAGTTCCAATAAACATGTGTTGAATGAATGCATGAATGAATTGCTAACAGAATGGCACTGAAAAAAAAAAAAAAAAAAAACAACCCACCAATCTGTGCTTTAGAAAACGCACACTCACACTCTTCAATATTTGTTTGAGTTTCAGGACATTTCTCTACCATGAGAAACCCAACTTTTTTCTTATGCAGAAATTAATTTATGTACTGTCCTATTCTGACATGTATTATTGAAATAGTTGAATCTTGAAAAAAATCAGCCAACTAATCAAAATTTATGAAGAATCTGTTAAATGATTAATTCTGTGAATTAAAGTTTTTTCGGCTCTAAGGCAGTGAGAATGCAGAACAGAAGTTGAGCATTGTGAGTGATGTCTTAACGTTTACAAAACAATGTAACTAACTTAGTAACAAATATTAACTGTTTACGCAAAACAAATTATTCCCAGTCCTAGGAACATATGTATCACCTTTAACAATTATAGTCTTCTCACCTTTCAATATCCCTTTTTCTCCTCTACTTTCTTTGGTTCACCTCAATACTTAAATGGACAGAAGTCTAATTTATGCATGATTTTCTTGCAAAAAATGTTGGTTTTTGTGACTCACATAGAATGTCCAGAAAATATATGGGCAAAGTTCAAGTGCGTTCATAGGCCATCTAATATTATTCTAATCCAAGGATATAAACTAAAACCTCAACTTCATCAGTTATCAGGGTTGCAAGAGGAACCGGATGAGAGATGTCCAGTGAAAATCTGAGGGATAATGTAGGAGAAGATGATTTGTTAGTCATAAATCACTACTTAAATTTAAACATTTTTTAAATTCTTAGAAATAGCCCCAAAAAAGAATGATCTGTCCATGCAGATACCCCTATTATGAAAGAATGTCAGAGTTTGAAATTGATTGAAATTTGGTTATCAGTAAAGATTAGGAGCAAATAGCAGTGTTAGGATAAAGGACAAGCTCACTAGTGGAAAGTAGGCCAAATAACCAAGAGGTCAGGATGTTAGAAGAGTTCTCTATACGAATATTGAAATTCATTAAGGATTATGACAGATAAAATTAGAGAGCATGCCAATGAGCCTGGCACTAAGATCTTCATATATAAAAAAGGGGGTGGCCAAAGGATCAGTGGCACAACCAGAAGTGGATGGTATTGTTGTTAGGATAAGCAACATGTTTAAAGTATTTGTATTTTATTAAGCATAAGACCCATCAACATACATCTGAAAAATAATTCAGAGGGATATAGCTATGAAGACAGTGTGTGGTACATCTTTTGGGGTTCACAGGGTCTATGCAATAACTATCAGGGTGTATTTCTAACAGGTAGGAAATGACTGTACAATATCAAGTTCGATTTGATATCCCAATTGAATTCTGCTCAGTAGAATCAGAGAAGGTGCCCCAAATTGTAGGACATTTGGATTGATCCCTGAATAGTAGGACTTTTTCATTATATGGCCCTTCTTTCATAATTCGTAAATATTTTTCTGAAGTCTGAGTTAAAAAGATCTTCTTGTTCTTTGGTTTCTTTAAGGCTCCCCTCTGGTTTTTCTTAACTGGAATTACTTTCAAGAGGCTCTTCAGAATTTCATTTAATAAATGATGGTTCAATTTTTGTCCACATTCAAAAAATCACTCTATTTACTTGTAAATTCCTGCATTAAATTCTTTGCATATGCCAGCTTTCTGGTTGTTTGCTTAGTTACTTTCTTCTCCTCTTTTAAAACCCATTTCAAAATATGCCTCCTTTGACCTCTAAGTCCCTGACTAAGCCATATGACTCAGCTATTCCACTGCTGGGAATACACCCAGAAGAATGGAAATCATCATGCCAAAAGGATACCTGTACTCCAATGTTTATTGCAGCACTCTTTACAATAGCCAAGAGTTGGAACCAACCCAAATGTCCATCATTAGATGAGTGGATAAGGAAACTGTGGTATATCTGCACAATGGAATACTACTCTGCAAAATGGAATACTACAAAAAAGAATGAAATACTACCATTTGCAACAACATGGATGGACTTAGAGAAAATTATATTAATTGAAACAAGTCAGGCACAGAAAGAGAAATACCACATGTTCTCACTTATTTGAGGGAGCTAAAAATAAATAAATAAATATACAAACAAATAAAGGATGGGGAGAAGAAGACACAACAATCACAATGATTCCTTGAGCTTGTTAAGACAAGTGAACAGATATGATGTAGTGAGCGAGAGGTGTGAGAGGGAGGAAGGATAGAGAAATGGGTAAGGGGAGATGAAAATCAACTACAATGTATATTGGGAAGTTAAAATTTAAAAAAAGATAAAAAAAGAAGTTACAAAACAATATTTGAAAATGGCTCCAATTTTCTTGATATAAAGAAAAATTAAATGTCAAAACCCCACAAAATGTTAAAAGTGATTATTTTTAAGTGATAAAGAATATTTTAATTTTATTTTAAAGTCATAATTGTATACATTTTCTACAATTAACACATTATTTTGAAGCTAAAATAAAATGTCTCAACCTGCTTGATTTATATTTGTAGAAACCCTTTTTTTATTTGGTTTCTGTTTATTATTTATTTGAATATATGAAATGTTCTTTCCCAAAATCTGGCATACTACTACCACCATTTCATAGTTGTATAAGACTTTTCAGTTTCCATAGTTTCTTATACACTTTAGCTTATTTGACCTCGACAAGGACTCTAGGATGTAAGCGGGATGGGCTTTGTTCCTAGTTTACAGAGAAGTCTGTGAATATACCTTTATAGCAATGTTTACTAATGTCTCCATTTTCTATTATTATATTAAATCAAAGTTCTCATTACTAGAAACTACTTATTTGTCATCTCCATCAAGGAAGGCAGACATCCGTGTTGCTTCACCTACTCTTTAAGGAAACAGGTTGTCAGAAAAGTGGGTGAAACATCTTCCCTAGCTGTGTGGAATTCGCAGTTTAGAGGAAGATGAACACATAAGGAAATATATGATAGCAGATTTTGAAAAAATAAACTAACATGGAAGAAAACAGATGCAATAAAAGAGAATAATAAGAGGGATTTGACTTAGATCGGGAGGCTGAGTGAAGCATTTTCTTAAGTATGAGTGAGAATTACTCAGGTGAAAAGTGGGGATGATGGTATTTCAATCAGAGAGAATAACATGGACAAACACCCTGAGGGAAGAAAGAGGTTGGCACATTTGGGGAACGGTAAGAAGGGGGTGCAGAAGAGAGGGAGTAAGAACAAGAGAGCCACCAGATGAAGTGGGAGAGGTAAATGAACTTTTGTTACTGTCTCAGTCCATTTCTGTTGCTATAACAGAATACCACAGACTGGGTAAATTACAAATAATAGAAATCTATTTCTCACACTTCTGGAGTCTGGAAAGTCCAAGATCAAGGTGACAGCAGGTTTAGTGTCAAGAAGAACTACTCTCAGCTTCCAAGATGGTGCCCTGAATGCTTCTTCCTCTGGAGGGAATAAATGCTACAGCCTCACATGGCAGGACAGAGGAGAATGAACCTATTCCCTCAAGTCCTTTTATAAGTGACTTAATCCCATCCATAAAGGATCTGCCCTCTCATGAACTGATCACCTCCAAAAGGCCCCACCTCTTAATACTATCACATCGCTGATTAACAACATATGAATCTTGGGAACACCTGCAGACCACAGCAGTTACATTCACAGGAATCAGCCTGCAGTCTTCATTATGATGAATCAGCCTTCATCATAAGCCCTTTGTATCAATTCTCTGTAATAACTATAAGACGGGAGTTACTTTCTTACATTAAAAAGCCAACCTCACCTTGTGTACTGTACACAAAAAACTGAGGTTGTTAATATTGTGGTAGGAGAGTGCTTCTTAACTGGTAAATTTTCAAATTATTTATTATTATTATTCTTTATAATAATAATAATTATTATTATTATTATTAAAACCTGGTATCTGTAATTCTATCTACAGAGGTGGAAACAACTAGTTTCTAATTAAGGTATCAGGCAATTCATTTACAAATGAATGAAATGGTAGGAATGAAAACTTAAATTGCCATGGAAATTCCATAGTTAAAGGATCCCATAGCATATCTTTGGAATGTAAGAAATATTAATCAATTATATCTTGAAAGTTGGAATTTTCTTTTATTGGACATCTTATCACATTTCATTAATATATATATATTTGGCACTAGCCTTCAATAGTGCCATTGCACTCTGGGAAGAAAATTTCACTTTATTTTTTAAAATTCTGGTTATGACCATTTCTGACTAATGACTATAGAAACTTGCTTGCATACACCAGAAAAGTAGGACTTTGTATCAGTAATGGTGAAACGTTAATAAGCATGTACTTCTCAACTCCTTATTTTTCCATTCTCTAATTCAGAAAAGCCAATTGCTCTCAGCAACTTTGCATGTAGTAATCATGCCTTAAATTAGAAATCTTGATACGATCTGTTTAACATCATTTTGACATTTGAGCTTGACATTTTAACTAGCAAGACATTTTCTCATGAATCCTGGTGTGTTAGCTATTCAGATAAACCTCAGATCATTAGCCTAGCTGACTCAGTTAATTAGAGAACACAGTTCTAGTGAATAAGATCATTAAATCTCCCAGAAGCCAGTTATCTCTGTTTTAAGGGCACAGTCTTCCCTAATATAGTCGCAAGTGTTCTCTTCATGTGTACTTTAAGCTTCAAGGTAAACCTGTTGAGAAAATGAGGATAACAAAGTTCAAACCTAGAGACATTAGCAAAAAAGCAACTCAGTTTAAACATTCTTCTAAAAATGAATGAGAATACTATCTTCACATAGATAAAAGAAAATAAGCAATTATTGGTATCACAGCCTCTCATAATTAGATCAATTAATTATCTGTTGCTTTTACACATACATCTACAAAAGTAGTTTTGTGGGAAAAAATAATTTAAAAAATGAGAAAGGCCCTACATTAGGAAAAGGGGCATTGGAAGGTTAGAATAGAACTTAGAAATCCTGTCACCTCACATTACAGAAGACTGTGGCCTAGAAAGAATGAATTAGTGATTTATCCACTGTCACTAGGATTGCAGGAAATAAAATGAATAACTGAGTGTCTGTGATGGTTAATTTTATGTGTCATCTAGGCAGAACATGGCCCCCTGCTTATGTGATCAAACATTATTTTGGATGTTTCTGTAAGGGTGCTTTTGATGAGATTAACATCTTAGCTGGTGGACTTTGAGTAAAACAGATTACTCTCCATAATGTGGGTGGGCCTCATGCAACCAGTTGAAGGCTTGAATAAAAGAAAAAGTCTGACTTAACCCCAGCAAGAGTGAATTCTTCATTTAACAGCCTCTGCATTTGAACTGCTATATTGTCTCTTTTTGGGTCTTCAGCTAATGGCATTCAGACTTTAATATAATATAAGGGCCGGCCCGGTTAAAAAAAAATTCTTTCTCTGGGAGGCAAAACACTTTTAACACCTAGCACTTCTTTTCAACTCCATGATTTCAGATATTTCTAGGGCAGTATTAGATGAAAAGCAGCAAACACTTAATTTATCAAGTGCTTCCTTTTCTTACTTTTAGGAAAATATACCTTTCTTTCTTTGTTGTTCTCTGTCTCTCCTTGAGAAAATGAGGCATGATTACTGAAGTGCTTCTGAAGAATACCATCACCTTGCAAGTAGAAATCCTGTGGGTGGAATTCAGTAAGAGTTATGCAGGAGAAAGCTCACTTTTCAAAATGTGCCTCCTTTGCCTGATGTTTGTGTAGCTACTTAGTGTCAATTATACTATTACCCACAGCTGCTCATTCCACATTATCTAAATGCCGTACCCACATGCAATTCATAGCCACTTGCTTTCTATATATATATATATATAAAATATAATATAAAGCTATATTATCATCTCATCACCAGGTCTTCGACATGTTGGCCCACCCTCCAGATTTTGGACTTTCCAATCTCCATAATTGTATGAATCTGCTCCTTAAAATAAATCTGTGTGTGTGTGTGTGTGTGTGTGTGTGTGTGTGTACATATATTCCTTTTTTCAGAAGAATTCTGACACAGTCATAAATCACATGAACTTACAAGTGAAAAGAATAGGCAAAAATGTCAAATATCTTTCTTTCGAAACCTCTTTATTTTCTTTGTAATAAATTAATTCAACTTTTTGGATGGGACTTCCAAAAACCACAACAATAAGAATTATACAAAGAAATGGAGTTATCTTTTATACTAGTATCTTGAGAGTCATGAGCAAACTTGTCTCTCTTCTCTTACAATGTTCAACTCAACAGTCTAAAACAGACCAGATTGCATCATTGTAAAGCCATTAATTTTTGAAAAACAAAAAATAATCTTCATTTTATTAAAATATACAAGGCCAGTATTTTTGGCCTATAATTGGGTGCCCAAATCACATAGATGTACATGGTTATTCATCCCTCCTGCCTACTCCTCTTCTCATTCAACTGCTCTTCCTTTGAAGCATATCTCAAACCTCACCTTGACCATGACATTTTCCTATTGACTACAGTTCTTGTTGAACTCTGTATTCTCAAAATCCTTTTTCACTTTGTCACTTTTTCTCCCATCGTTTTCTAACTGTCTGAGCCACGCTATATAGTGTTTAACCCTGTAGGTTTTATTTCTTAAGATGAAAGAGAGGCAAAAAGGCTTAGAGAGTATACTTGAGTGATTTTGTCCTCCATGAATTAACTGTGTAATAGGTGGTCACTGGGTCATTGCAGGACTTTAAGGACAGTAGGAGGTATGATTATAGAAATTTAACAAATCTGGACTCCTCTCCTAGAGAATTTAATTATAGTGCAAGACATGAGGAATCCAGAGATTTGATGGGGATACTGGCACGTCTCCTGTCCCAGCAACTGAAAACACTGTGTCATAGAATATGATGGTACCCAAAGTTGAAATCATCCCCCCAGGCTTGCCCCTAAGCAGGGTCCTGACTCTTGTATACCTCTGTGGAGGGACAAGAGAGCTGAAACATTAAAAAGCCTTGCCTTCTGAAGCAAGGAAATCTTAGAGAGCCGGAAGTATACATCACTGTGAAAATTAGTAGAATGAGTATGACTGTTTGGAGTAGTTTCCAAAAGGAAGGCAAAAACAGAAAACAGTTTTAATGGACTTCATTAAGTTTCTGGCAGAGCAGATTGACAGAACAGTAATTTTCAAAGCTTGGAAAACAATTTTCAACGTGATGAAGCTAGAAGGAGCAGCAATGGTCTCTTGAGAGTCCTGCACAAAGTCAATGAGGAACACTTGACAGGAATGTGGGTGGTGGCAGAGTGGGAGGGAGGTCATAGGGTGGAGGGTGGGAAAGAGGGTGCAATGGTAGTTCTCCAGCTATAGAAAGCCCTGAGCCACACCAGTTAAGGTAGCATTACCGTAGTATCAGTAGTGGCCAACAGCGATTGGGGGTGGATGATGGAATTCATCTAAATTGGGGAAAATATGATACAAAATCAGGTGAAAGTGGGAGTGCGGGAGTGTTGGTAAAATTTGTAGTCTGGTCCCATGCAAAATGCAAAGAGTTCTTGAGCAACGAGGCAGGCCAATGAGTCCTGTGCAATAAATTTCCCTCAATCCCTAGCTTTTTTCTGTTCTTAAAAAAACATTTTCTGGGCCGGCCCCGTGGCTCACTTGGGAGAGTGCATCGCTTGTGGCGCTGAGGCCGTGGGTTCAGATCCTATATAGGGATGGCCGGTACTCTCACTGGCCGAAGGTGGTGCAGACGATCACCTTACCAGTCAAAAAAAAAATTCTTTCTCTGGGAGGCAAAACACTTTTAACACCTAGCACTTCTTTTCAACTCCATGATTTCAGATATTTCTAGGGCAGTATTAGATGAAAAGCAGCAAACACTTAATTTATCAAGTGCTTCCTTTTCTTACTTTTAGGAAAATATACCTTTCTTTCTTTGTTGTTCTCTGTCTCTCCTTGAGAAAATGAGGCATGATTACTGAAGTGCTTCTGAAGAATACCATCACCTTGCAAGTAGAAATCCTGTGGGTGGAATTCAGTAAGAGTTATGCAGGAGAAAGCTCACTTTTCAAAATGTGCCTCCTTTGCCTGATGTTTGTGTAGCTACTTAGTGTCAATTATACTATTACCCACAGCTGCTCATTCCACATTATCTAAATGCCGTACCCACATGCAATTCATAGCCACTTGCTTTCTGGTTTTGTTGCTTTTAGGACAATTTGTTCTAAAATGACAAGTAAGTACCTCTGACAACAGTTCTGGCTCTTCATCAGTCTGTAATTATGGGGCTCAATATGTGGGGTAGGAGTAGAGACATTGAATATATCTCAGACAGAGAAACATGATTAACCTTAAACATATCAAGATGTTAAGTTTTGTCTGGAGACATCATCACATCTCCAATTAACTCCATTTCTCCTTCCCAAAACACACACTTGAGATTATGAAATATTCCATAAAACTTCGATATGTGAATTGCAGATTTTTTAAAAAATAAAAGACTAATATTTGTTAAGTTTCTAGAGGGAAAAAAAGTATAAAAAGAAATATTCTAAAAAGTTTTTAAAGTCTTTTAAAATATTCTAAAGTCAAAAAGACCTAAATTAGTATAATTAGCAAAACATTTCTTAGATTTAAGAGCTTAAATAATATTGATTACAAATGTATAGATCTTTTCACATTTTTGAGACCATGACTTCCAACTTGTTCAGCTCCTTTTGCCCTATCGCTCACTCTCATGAAGCCAGATGCATGTTCTGAGCTGCTTTACAGAGAAGCCCAATAGGCAAGAAACTGAGGAAAGCACCAACCAGGGAAGGATTGAAGTCCTCAGTTCAACAACCTGTGAAGAACTGAATCCTATCAAAAACCACGGAATCCCATCAAAATCTGAGAACTTGTGAGCACATCTGTACCAGTAGAACCTTGGGGTGACTGCAGCCCTGACCTACACCTTGAAGTCTTGTGAGAGACCTGGAGCTGGACAACCCACCTAAGCTATGCTGACTCCTGACCCATAGAAACTGTAAGATAATAAATATTGTTCTTTTAAGCCTCTAAGTTTGAGGGCAATTTTTTACAGAGCAATAGACCCATTATACACACTTCATAAAATGTTCCCAGTAGTTATTAATCTCCTCCATCCTTAATGATACCACCCATTTTGGGAATTCATCAGAAATTGTCTTTGTTCAATGTCAATTTATCATTTTCAAATGGCATTCTGCAGAATGTAAGGACTGTGTGTATGTGTGTGTGTGTGTGTGTGTGTGTGTGTTTTGTGTACATAGTGTGAGACAATGTGTCTTTGTGTGTGTGAATGCATGTTTTGTGTGCATAGTGTGAGACAGTGTGTATTTGGGGGGGAAATTTAAATGAGGAAGTTAAGTGGGCAGGGCTCTGGGTCCATTTCCCATACCTTATCAAGAACAGTTCATCTTTTAACTGCCAAATGTATTAGGATGTGTCGTAATGTTTAACTGAGTATAAGAGGTGCTATTTTTTAAAGTTTAAAAATTTAGTGACATGTTCTATGCCATTATGTCCTGTCCACTTCTAAGCTTAATACAATGCAAGCTTTTTATTAGGAACTAATAAATGCTTTCAGAAAGTCTGGAATTCTCATTTAGGTGTCAAATCTTAAGTTTCCTAGAATTCTTAAATTCTGCTTTATAAAATATGCTCAGTCAGGTAAAATAAAGCCAAATAGCCTATAAATCAGACAACACTATTACCACTTTACAACTTGAAAATGTGATGAGCATGACAATGAATATAGGGGACAAAATTGGCTCTTTGCCTGAAAGACCATTTAAACCATAAAATAATAGAATCTCAGAATTTAAAGAGATCATAAAGGTTATCATTACTTAAAATATTCATCTAATGACTTTACCTCCCTATAAGCTCTTTATCAGATTACTAGTCTGTTTTTGAAAAATTCCTGTGATACCAAACAGGAGGCTTAAAAATTAAGTTCACGAGTTGAACTGAGGATATTATCCTTGGAAATCCAGAATTTTGACACCTACATCCTCAGTAAAAACTCAGTAAGCTTAATGTAACTGTTAAAGCCACTGCCTGTAGAAGTAAAAGACTGTATAACTACAAAAAAGAGTGAAATACAGTTAGCACATTCATTCACTCATTTATACATTTTTTTATTCTTCTCCACTCCTCATACCAATTTCAAAAATATTGTCTACGTCCGCCTGTTCTCCACTTCCTCGCTCTTTCATGCATTGTTCAATGCTTTGCACTACATCTTCCACGTATTCATTGAAATTACTCTTGCTAAGGTCAACTATGGTTTTATATTACGATACTTATTCCTAAAACTCTCTATTACATGTTCCAACATTTAGAAGGCCGATCATCAAGATGTCGTACTTTATTAGATATTGAAGGTAAGAGGAAGTGAAGGCCAAAGATAATTTCTAAATTATTAGATTTAATATCTGGTTACTGCCTCTTCCTCTATCCTCATCTGAGGGAAATTTCTAGATTTACCCCTCTCTTTACTATCTCTTAGACCTTGTTTTGATCATTGGAGTACTTAGTAGTCAGAGAACCAAAAAAGAATATTGCTGAGAAGAGAAAAAACTGGTCGAAGCATAAGGAAAGAGAAATGGGAGAAAATTTGCATTATTAAGCAAAGTTTTTATAAAACAATTAGATGTGCTGATGTAAATTTTCAGTAAGCTTTAGCATTTTTCTTTCTCTCTACTTCTGCACTGAGCTCTACTGATAAATTAGATCATGATTTAACATGAAGGAAAGAAAAGAATATAGACAAGAGACAGATATTTTTGCCACATTATATATTAATGCTCTTACTTGAATATTACACACTTTAAGAAGGATGAAAAATAAATATAAAAAGGGAAGGAGAAAAACCCATTAGCCAGCCAGATCTGAGAAATGCTGTGTAGTACATTTCTGTCTTGGAGATTCACAGAGCACATTAGCATTAAAAAGACCCTCAGAAGTACTGAAACAAAGAAACTTGTTTAACGTTATCTGTAGTTCTCAAATTTATTAACTAAGGAGGTCCTTTTTTTTTTTCCTTTTTGTCTTTTTTCGCGACCAGCAACGGGATCGCAACCCTCGGTGTCGCGCCCACACCGCGCTCAACCAGTGAGCGGACCGGTCTCTATATGGGATCCGAACCCTTGGCGGGCCGGCCCCAAGGAGGTCCTTTTTCACGTATCAGCTATAAACTTCCCTCGGTAGAGCTCTGAAACATATTTTGGAAAATCAAGAATATTAAAAGATTTTTAAAATGTAAGTGACAAGTTTCTAACTCAAAATATGCATGCTTCACTAAAAATGTAATGAATAAATATGCCAAATGTTAATTCTAAGAGAAGTAATTGTGCCCTTGGGGAAAATTAAGAAGCAATATACCTTTCTGAGCTGTCTAAGAGAAAAGCAAACAAACCCATTTGGGATATTTATTTGAAATTTTAAAGTGTTAAATTTTCAGGGTTTGGTCATTAATTTAATTTTCAAATATTGTCCATAATTATCAGTGACTGAAGAGTGAAGTAGATATTTAAGTGAAATCATTTTTACATAAAAAAATACAATATGACTATAAAGTAATTAGGTGGAATTTAGATTACACAAAAGCTAATCCTGAACTTTTTCCAAAGGAGGGGTATTTTTATTGCCTCTGCAAAATATCAGTATTACTACTATCAACATATTCTTTCCTAAAGTAGCTATTTTAAAGGGCAATATGTACATTTTGCTCATTTAAAAATTAATTCAGGAAATTTCTGAATCAAAATAAGAGCACAAACTCTACTCTCTTCCTTCCATACACAGATAAAACACTAAAAGTATCAAAGTACAAAAACACAGAAAAAATACTATAAACAAAGTGATGTGATTAGTCATAATCCTAAACCTCATGCTGTAAAGCACATTTAGCTCAGAAGAAGTCATCTGAACCTGGAGAAGGGGTCTCTGAAAACCAACGCGTGCAGCTTAGACTTCAAGAAAACTGTCGATTTCCCCAAAATAAGAACACCTAGCTACCCACTGAGTAGAAAGCTCACATGTACAGTCATGAACTGGCGTGAGTATAGCAGAAAACGTCACTGAAGATGCCAGGGTGATAGCACAGAGCATCAGGGAAGGCGAGATTGAAGCAAAACTCTTGTCCACATGTCATTTCCATTGTCCATAACCCCGTGTCCTGGTGATGGGAGACTGTTCAGTAAGAAGATCAGAGAAGGAAAGGCAACGGGAGGTACTATAGCTTAGAGAATTTTGGTGTGAGCTACAGCAACTCTTGAGTGCCCCAAACTGAAGAAAAATCTACCAAACAAAAGAAATAAAAAGTTCACATGTGTGTTCTGTGAAGAAGCTGTGCAATGACCCAAATTACCCTCTCTCTGACCCCAAAATCAGGTACTTCAGCAGCCAGCAGGTACTAAAAAATGAGAAATAATTTTACATTAAAAATAAATTTAGCTCTTCCTCAAAGCTAGTATAATGTTTCATGATCAAACACTTGAAGCCAACCTATTAAAAACAGAAAAAAGACCCCCTGGTCATTATCTCCATGGTTATTTAATGTTTTTCTTGGAAGCAATAGCATAATTAGAAAAATAAAGGATTAAGAGAAATAGCTCTGGAGAAAAAAGTAAAATTGTATACCTGGAAAACTCAAAAGAATCAACTAAAACATGATTAGAAATAGTAAGAGAATTCAGTGGGGTGGCTAGGTTAAAAGTTAACATGCAGAAATCAATATCCTTTGTATGGGCAAACAACAAGAAATTAGAAAATAAATTGGGAAAAAAGTCATTACAATACCATAAAAAAAAAAAGATAAATTACCTAGGAATAACATAACAAGAAATATAAAATTGATATGAATAAAACTTTAAAGTACTACACAAGAACACTAAAAGAAAACTTGAACAAATGGAGAAACATCACGTTATTGTAAAAGAGCACTCGAGATTGCAGAGATTCCAGTTTCCCCGAGGTAATTCAACAGTGTAATTTAATTCCATTAAAAATATGAGTAAGGTTGTAAAACTATATGTAAGTTGTTTCTTACGTTAATGTGAAAAATAAAAATGGAAAAAGTACCCAAGAAAACTCTGAGACTACAGAATTGGATGGGAGACCAGCCTCACTAGTTATTAAAACATGATAAAGCTAATCAAAGCAGTGTGACACTGGCACATAAATAGACAGATAAGTGAAGCAGAAGAGAGAGCTATGAGAATGAAAAGACAAACCGCAGATGAAAGAAAATATTTAAAAACATATACGGATAAAGGACTTGCATACAGAATATATAAAGAAACTTCAAAACTCAACAAAAAACAACCAACTTAAAAAATGGGCAAAAGATTTGAGAAGACACTTCATCAGAGAAGATAGATGAAAAGCAAATAAGTATATTTTAAAAATGCACAATATTGTTAGTTGTTAGGGAAATGCAAATTAATACCACAGTGGAACCTCAATCAGAGAAATGGCACTTTCTTTGAAAAAAGGACACTGTTTCAGCCAACTTGCTGAGGTGACATGGTCTCTCCATTCAAAATTTGCTTTGGATTTTGAGAATGAGGACACCACATGTTCACCAAGTAGGTGTGAAAAAGTTTATTACTTTCATAATAAAGCCTGCCAGGAGAGCAGGTCAGGATCCCAAGCAGGTCCTAACATGGCTTGAGAGAGAGCAGAGATGAGAGAGCAATGGGCTAGGGGTTTTTGATGTTTGAATTTCCTGCTGGTGCTGAAGGAAAAAGCACCAGGGCTTTCTTATCATATGGGGGGTGGGGGAGGTGGGGGTATGGCGTGGAGAATAGGGTGGTAGAGCTGAAAGCTCTCAGCAGTCACACATCAAAAATAGAGTCAGATTTTTTATTACACACAGAGAGAGACAAAAACAGCAACATGATAGCGATAAAGAACATAATAAATATAGAAGACCAAGAAAGAACATATGCATATGTTTAGCAAAATTTGAATATGAAAGTTGAAAGAAAATGTAGCTTATATCCAGAAAAAGTAACAGAGCTTAACCAATGCCTATTCTGATAAAATTTTATTGAATTTCAAAGATAAAGAAACAATCAAGCAAGCATCCAGGGAGAAAATGCAAAGTGCATTCCAATAGGGGAAAATACAAAGTTGGCCTCATGCTTCTCTATGGCAAATGCAATGCCAGAAAATAAGGAGCAGCTAGTCAGTAATAAGGGAAAGAAAGCATGCCAGAGGAATGTATTCCCAGTCAATTTGCCATTCAAGTATAAAGGCAAAAAGTAAATTTTTTTCAAGCATACCAAAATTAAGGACTATGTGTGCATAGACCTTTTTAAAAAGGCTACTGAATCACAAAATTTAGCCAATAGAGCGAAAAAATAAGGAATGTAGGAATGAGGAACTGTGGTAAAAGGACTAGTGAAGAGAACCGACACGTCTTAAGCATAGAAATAAGATCTTCAGGTGAGGACAATAGTGACAGAAGATAATGTATATTGTATAAGCTTTGAAAAGATAAAAATTATAATATAGATAGAAGATCAAGAGGAGAAAGCGATATGGGAATGTAAGGGTGCCCTTTTCATTGTCTCTCATAGAAGAGAATCAATACATACTATTTAAAGTTAGATTCTGGTTAATGAATGTAGCCTCTTTTTCATAGTCACTTTTTCTAACTTTAGAAGACTCGGGAAGTAATATGTTCCACAGTAAAATATGTTTGCTTGAAATTCAACCTTTACTTCATTTTTTCCCTCTTTGGATAAATTAGGTAAAAATCATTATCATAATTTTAATTTAAAATGGTATATCTAGTACAAGAGTTTTCCAAAATCATTCCTCTATAGCTATCTACCTGTCCACCCATTTGGCTTTATAACTGTACATTTAGTCAGCGATTCCATAAGGATGTCCACCAAATATTTAATAAAACGTATTTCTGAGTAGCAGGATTGGGTACTTAAAAAAAAAATTATTTTAGCATAATTTTAAATTCACAGAAAAATTGTGAAGATAGTACAGAGCTCTATATCCCACACCCAATCCCCTCACTATTAACATCTTACATTAATACAAGTAAATATACATTAGTATAATATGATTATGTTAATTTCTCACAAATAATAAAGCAATATCAGTACACCACTATTAAGTAAAGACCACATTTTATTCATATTTCCTTAGTATTTGTCTGATACCCTTTTTAGTTATCATGTCTCTTTAGGCTCTTCTTGGCTGTGACAGTGTCTGATTTTCCTTGTTTTTCAAGACCTTGACAGTTTTGCAGAGTGCCGGTGAGGTACTTTGTAGAATGTTTCGCAATTGAGATTTGTATAATGTTTTCCTAATGATTAGACAGAGGTTATTCGTTTTTGGAAGGCCAAAGAAGTAAAATGTCATTGTTGCCACATCATATCAGGAGTACACACTATTAACATGGCATCACTTTTGATGTGAATCTTGATCACCTCACTGAGATTATGTTTGTCAGGTTTCTCCATTGTAAACATTACTCTTTTTTTCCACCTTTCCAAATTGTACTCTTTGGAAGGAAATCACTATGCACAATTTAAGGAGTGGAGAGTCAGACTCCACTTCCTTGAGAGCAGAATACCTACATAAATTACTTGGAACTCTTCTGCATGGAAGATTTCACTATCCCCTCTCAACCCCACCCCCTTCACTCACAAACTTATTATTTATCCACATTTATGTGTATCGATATGGACCAATTTTATTTTATATTTTGGATTATAATCAAAATACTACTTTATTTTGTTGTTCAAATTGTTTCAACTCTGGCATTTAGGAGCCCTTTCAGTTGGCTCAGTCCCTTTGACCCACTCCCATCATTGTGTATTTGTGGATGTTTTTTGGTGGGAGTATTTAATTACTTTCTGGCACTACAAGGTGCTCCAGGCTCATCTTGTATAATTCCTGTCCCACAGAATTGACCAGTTCTCCTGGTTCCTTTTATTGGAGAATAGCATTAGAAACCAATATCTGGATGCAAGGTGTGCTAATCGCTACTGGCGTGTCATTGCTTCCAGTCCCTCTCAGCTGAGAGAGCAAGGTAATACGTGTGTATACTAACCCATGTATGTACTTATATCTAAAAACATTTCTGCATTTAACCATCTGAATCTATGTTACGTCAAACAAATTTATACTGATGCTCCAATTCCAATTCTAGCCTCCTACTTTTGCTTATCTGTAACTTCTCATTCCAGCAATAAAAAATCAGGCTACCATCATTTGATGTCCATTTATCAATACCTAAGGTCCAATGTACATGCATAGTGGTTTCAGAATTGCTAACTCATACCTGCATGGAAAACAGGTCATCTACAGTACAGTGCTTACCTACAGTACCTTTTGACTTCAGTCTTACAGATGCCACTCATTTATAGTTACTTAGGTGAGCACCTTTTCCCCTGCCCTATTCATTGATATTTTCCAAGTATTTGCAATAGAGTTAGATTTTTTTTTTGGTCACCGTTGGCAATTCATTTGATGATCCCTTAGCCTTTTAAATGATTTTTTGATTTGCATACATTAAGATTCACTCTACTGCAGAGTTCTGTAGGTTTTGACAAATGCACCGTGTCATGTATTAATCATTACAGTATTAGAATAGTTTCATATGCTAAAACATTCCTGTGCTTCGCCTATTCACCCCTCTCCCCACTGGGTGTCTTTTTTTATATTTGTTTCTTTCTAGTTTCTCTGTTTCTTGTTTTAAAACATTAGCATATACCTTTTTGCTTAAAAATTAAGCAATTAATCTTTTTTAATGAGACCTGTTTCTTTAAACTTACTTCATTAAGGAAATTGCCAGAGTGGAAATGGCACACTTGGGAAGAGTATACAATGCCTTTAAAATAGAAGGAATATTAATATTCAACATTAAAAATATTAAAAATATAGCCTCTGGGTAATCAAAACAGCATTCTTCAAATATCGAAAAATTTAGGGAAAAACTGAATGGATGAGATTTAAAAGTTGTAGTAAAAGATAAGAAACATATCATGGCTATAAAATTAAGAAAAGCCATAAAGCCCACTCAAACATCTCACAAGGCCTACACTACATGTCACTTAGCAATATGATGCAACCTGGCCTTAGGAATTCTATCCCTGGCCCAGGGATTACCCAGTTTCTATGACAACCAGAACTAAAATCACAGGCTGCTCTAGAGACAAGGCTATCTCAGCACAGATGAAATATCTATGAACCTTAAAATAAAGCTTACCCTTATGGGAATGGCTTAAACTTTCTTTAAGAAGGAAACACCCAGTAACCAACCAGGACAGAATACAATTATGAGAAAGAGAGAAGGATCCTTCAAATTTTGAGAATGGCCTCTAGAAGCAGACCCCCTGGTCAGCTGATCTTCTGACACCTGACTGTATCTGGCCCAGGACACTGGGATGCTCCTCTGTCCATCTTGTAAGGACACTGCCAGGATAAAGTGCCTGAACATCAGATGGGGCCTAAAACTCATCTTTAATAGAAATTAAACCAAAGGGGAAAAGTTACCCCTGGAAAAGATGGTCAACTAAGACCACCAAGAATCCGAAATGTGGCAATGGTTTACAGTGGATTAGTCTACCTGTATATGCTCAACAACAATTACATGAAGACAATCATTACTGTCTGCCAAATATGTAAAGCAGATTGCAATATTACCAGCATTTTGTTTTCAAATATCATGCTTCTTTTGTTTTAAATTAATAATAATGAAAAAACAACAACATTATCAGCACTTTCAAATTAATCCTTTTGGAACATCTACTTTTCCTCTCTCTGTGTCACTAATTAAGATTTTCCTTTATTGTGACTTAAGGAAAAAAAAAAAAAAAAGAAAGAACCTTCCAAATTGAGGTTAGTACATTAATTGAAAGACCAATATCATCTGAAAACTCATCCTTTGGATATTTTACTTCCAGATTTCTTGTAGTTTTTCAAACTGTAAATAGGAATAATATTGTATTATAGAGGATTAATAAAATAAATAAAAACTCAATTAAAATTTTCAGTCATATCCTTTTCATTCCAATGATTAGAATGTCATAGCACCTTTTCTGACTCTTACATGACAATGTTTATTTTATCTTGTATTATAACTATTTTTGCACAAGCATTTGATTGAAAGAACATTAACAAGGACTTGTTGTATGCAAGATTTCATTAGGTAGCTGGAGATACGTAAAGATACTAAGGAACAGTCTCTACAATGAAGGAAGTTTTTTTGTTTTGTTTTTTAAATTTATTTTATTTATTGAATCAAAACTGATTATACATATTTTGAGAGTTGAACATTGAGATATGTTGATCAAATCAATATTACTACCATATATATTGTTACAAATCGTAATTATTCTTTATGCCCCTTGTCCAATCTCTCCCCTACCCCCACTCCCCCCTCTAATTACCTTAGATTTCTTCTCTCCTTTTTAAAGAATAATGATTACTCTGTTAATTCATTGCTTAGATGATCTGTCCAATGCTGAGAGATGTGATTGGGTCTCCCAATATTATCATAGACCAGATGCTTCTTCTGTCACTCTGAAATGGGCTTTGGGGAGAGAGACATCCTCTTCTTTTCTTTATCTCTATTGGTGACTCTCCTTGTATCAATGCACTCCAATGGCTGGTGGACCACCTGCGTGGTGGTTGTGGCATCTAGCTGCTTTCATGGCAGCCATGGTTACTGTGGTGGCTGTGGTGAACCACCCACATGGATGTGATGTTTTGGGCATGCTCCTTGGTACTGGTGGTGTGCCTGGTTGTGGGGTGGTTCTGGTTCCCTTCTCCATGCCTTGGGTCCCCAGATGGTCCTGAGGTGCTGGCGTGGTGTGCCTAGTTGTGGGAGTGGGGTTTGGTCCCTGGCTCCAAGCCTCTGGTTCCCAGGTAGGCCCCAAGGTGCTGGTCGTGTGCCTGGGCCGGAACCAATTTTTTGTCCTTTGCTTACTTCTAAAATGGGGGAACTTCCCGTGGGAACCAGTACTTGAGCTGTGTGGTTGAGCTAAAATGCTGCTTTGCTGCTGTTTCCTTAGGGAAGGCTTTTTGTGTCGGTAAGGGTTTAATGGTTGACCTTATGGGTACTTCTGGCTTTCCAGAGACCCGGTGTATCTGTGTTGTGTAGAATCTCTGATCTGGGCCTGAGTATTTTCATCAAACTGCACCCCATGCAATTCTGCATTCCTGACCAGTCTCCACTGAGTGGTCCTGTGCTGATTGGGTGGTGGGTCAGCTGTCCTTGCTGTGTCCCAATGTTCTCCTGGTGGGCCTGTCTCCCCCACTGCCCATGCTCCAAACACTTCCCATGGAATGGGCCCTGTGCCAGTCCCTTGCGATGACTCACCGGCCTCTGAATGGCTCCCCTTTTTTCAGTTGTTCTGGCTCCTCACTCCTGCGTGGGTCTATGGGAACCCTATTAGTGGTCTTGCTGTCCTGGGAGTCACCAAGGCCCTCTTCTCCCCTGCCACCTCCAAGTAACTCCATCTGAAGGGCACAGCTGTGGCTTCTGCCAGCTCCATGCGCTCAGCAGCTCGAGCCTTAAGGCAGTGGCAGCCTGAAATGCTCTGAGCATTTTCTTCTCTCATCATGATTTCTCCCACCTTCATGAACTCCATAGGTCTCTCCTCTTCCTCTGAGCTCCAACAGTCCCAGCTTGGCTGATATTACATTTTTATAGTTGTAAATTGGTTGATTTGTGGGAGAAGTGATGCTGGGAACTGTCTATTCTGCCATCTTGACAAGAACTCAAGGAAGTTTTAATTTAACAGGATAAATCCAGGTATGTTTTTTTAAAGCACTAGTATTTTAAAATTTTAGAAAGAGTTATGAGAGAAAGAGCTAAAGAGGAAGTGGTGATAACTTCTCTTACTGTCCTAAGTTCCTTAGTTCATAATTACTCTTCAGATCAATATATTTATTTGCTTCCATGACATTCCACTGAAAGTGCTCTCACTAAGATTGCCAATGACCTCATGCTGGCTGTTAAAGAAAAGTCACACCTGACAAGGTGAGCAAACAGAAATTGATTTTTATTCCAATGCTACTGCCAGCAATAGGGGAGTGATCACAGACCAAGTCTGGATACTCAGCTCAGCTGAAACGAAGGGCAGAGAGGTTTTCCTTGGAGTGGGGTGGGAACATTGTCAGCCATCCATGTTTACTGACTGGCTTTACCCAAGGGGACAGTAAACTTTCTACTATCTTCCTGACAGGAGGTAGTTCTATAATTTGGAGTAAGTCACCCACTGAAGTTAGGCTCCTACCTTCCCAGGAAACTAGAAGATAGAAGCTTTATCTTCCTTGATGATTGCATTTCAAAGGGATTGTCCCCAGGGCCTTGGGAAAGACAGTCTTGATTTGTAAAATTGGCAAGAGGATTTTAAAAAGACTTACATCTCAAAGAGTCAGAGAATTGATTTACAATTTTACCCTTTTAAAAGCAAATGTGCTGAGAAAAGGGAAGTCAGTGCCTAGAGTCAGGAAGAAGCCCTATCTAAAGTTTAGTAAAGCTGAAGGAACCATTAAAGTTCCTCTTGGTCATTGCTAAAGAAAACCATGATTTTTAGGTCCAACCTTAATCAGAAATTTTTATCCTTTCTATCAGTTAGTAACTGTTTTATGTGTCAACTCCATGTTGGGCACTAATAATTCAAAAAGAACAGAACATTGTCATTGGATCGTTCAGTCTACTTGGAGGAATATTTTTGTCAAAATTAAGTGGACATTTTGTTCTTCTTAATAAGTGCTAAATTAATTCATAGGCTATTTTTATAAAGCAATTTGGAATTCTTAGGGAAACCATCACTCAAATAGTTTGTGGTGTTATTATTGCTTGAAACAATGTCCTTTTATTTTCTGCTGGAAATAACAGTAAATAATGATCAGCAATTACCAAAATGGGTTCTCAGCATCCAGCTGTTGAACTTACTCAACTTCAAAGGTTCAAAAAAATCAGAGACCCCCAACTACCTCTCCTGTTTTGAAAAGGAGTAGACATAAGGAAATTAATTTACTGTAAACCTTCCTTAACAAAAACTTGATCATTTTCACTCTTTAGAGAACACTGCTTTCCTGTTTTGTATACAAGATGACCAAGTAAGATATTATTTCCCTTTTTCTTTCTACGGATATCATAGTTTGGGCTTCCTGTATTGTCTAACAGATACACTTAATTTTTTTTTTTAATGAGTAAAATTTCTCCTTATGTATTTCAGAATTCTAATTGAAGAATTCTAGCTCACAACTTACTTTTCCATGCTCTTGGGAAAGAAGCAATGCCAAATGGCCTTCTTAGGCAGGGTTATCCAAGAACCCCCGGTCCAATTTTTCTACATTTTCCAGATTTTCCTTGTCCTTTGACCACCCATGAAATACATCTGCTTTCCAATTCCATTTTATCCTTAACTATCTTCTCTCTTGAAGTATAAGCTGGGCAATCACCTTTAGTTTTCTTCTCACACCTTTTACTCCCACCTGTGCACTGATGATTTTTTGTCCTGTTTTGCCCAAATCTCTCACCTGATGCCCATATTCTGTTTCCAACTGCCTAGAGGGCATCACTGGATATCTCACAAATATCTCAAACCAAGCTATTCTCTTTTGCCTCAAACCTGCTTCTCCTCCTATATTCACAACGCTGTTTGATGGTCCTCCCAATTACCCAAACCAATAACCTGAGAGAAGTCCCACTCCTAATATTTGTGGGGTCCTATTCCTCATTTGCAGTCTGTGTTCACTTACTCTCAAACAACTGACCCTTGTCCATCTCTCAGACCAAAGGACATATACGCAGTGGTCTGATTTGCCCTAGTGAGGAGAATCCTGAAAAGAGGTCTACTTAGGCCCTGGCAGCAGCTTTGGGGTAGTTTGGGCAGAGAATTCTGTGGTCCCAGGTACTCAGAGCATGGTTTGGAAGGAAAGTGTGAGCTCAGCATGGGTATGTCCTTTTGCTCTGCAGACCATACCTTGTGGGGAGGAGTCAAAGCAGGACTCTCTAAAGCTTAGATAGGGCAAGGATGCCCATTGCCTGGGCCTAAGGGTAGAACCACCTTAAGCTATTTTCAGCTTTACCTTTTCTATCTCTCACCATAGCAAATTGATTACTAGGCTCTATTAGTTCCATCTCAAAAAATTTGTCTCAGGTCTGTTGCTTCCTGTCCATATGCCCTCATGCAACTTTAGTTCAGGATCCCACCATCTCTTATTCTAGATATTTCCATATCCTTCTTTTTGTCTCCATAACCATCCTCTATACTGCCAATGCAGTGACCTTCCTGCATTGCATAAGAAATGCAAATCTGCTTATGTTTCTCTGTTTAATACCCATCCGTGGGTCACCGTTATCTATAGGATAAAGTCTAAATTCTGAACAATGTTGTTTCACAGTGTGTCTTCCACAAACTTAAACCCTTGCTTCTCCTCTCATCTGTCCCCTAATCTCAACAAAACTAAACAATTCACAATTGCACGGATATACTGTTAATTCCTACATTTGTGCTTTATCCTCCAAGCTAATGCCCCAGCCTAGAACTGCTTCAGCACTTTCTCTATGCCTGCCTCCATCTGCTGAGAAACAACTAGTCCTTCTAAACAGTTGGGGCCCCTTCCCTGAGAAGCTTTCCTTATTTTTCAGAAAGAATTAGCAACTCCTTCTTCAGTGCTACTTCAGGAGACAATGTATGACAAGATTTGAAGTCAGTTGGAACTGAACATAATTCAGGTTTCCACCAGTTATTTTGTAACTTTGGGTAAGATAACTAAATTTTCTGTCTCTTATATAGGAGAAAAACAACTTATTACTTAGAATTGTTGCGACTATCAAATGAGATCATGTATGTGAAGTAGCTAGCACAGAGCATGTCAAATGGTGGGCCCCTAAGAAATGGTAGTTTTTATATTAATTGATTGATTATTATATTTATTTATATATGCTTGCCTCTATTGTTGCATGCTATCTTAATGTTTTATTTTCTGCATCCCATCGTGAGTTCCCTTCATGTAAGTGTTCAATAAGTATTTGTGGCATGAATTACTCTGCTGTAAGTAAAAATATGATTCAAATGATCAGCATATGGTCCCACAGTACCTTTCTTGCTGTTTTTACATTGTTCCTTTGTTTGGCACCTGCAGCTGTTGCCTTCAGGGTCCTATCTATTTATGGTCATGTCTCTTCAGCACTGATGTGTTTGGATAAAGATGAAATCATAAACTTAGATTTTTATTATATTTTCTTTAAAGCATTCTCCTCAGAATCTCTCATGTATAACTTTTTGAAGAATGTGAGGCTTTTTAGACACAAGTTGAAAGCCACTTCTGCTTCTTAAAGGATTGATTTAGTCTCATAATTGTCTGAAAGAACCATTTTTGATACACATTGTTTTAGATTGAGACTACAGTTACCAAGAGCCCAAATATGCTATTTAATTCTTGAAAGAGATCCATAATCAATCAACTACCCCCCAAATAAGTACTCACTATGTGCACAGTGTCACGTTAGGGAATTGGATCTAGAACTCAATGGTGTACATGAAACAATCAATAACAGTAATAGTTTAAGTAATGAAATTAAGTAATAGTTTGTGAGGTTCTGCCTTTACTTACAAACCAATTTTAAAGGAAGAAATCAAGATAAACTCAAGTAGTTAAGAAGCCTGCATCAAAGACGACAAAATGGCTCAACATATTTGAACTGGCCCCAAACTGAGTTATGATGTTCATACAGCAGCAGGTGAAAGGAAAATATTTCCACACTGTCAACAGTGTGAATCAGTGAAGGGAGAGGAAGCTGAGTGTGGCATGTACAGAGGAAGGAGTAGGATGGCTTGACTTGGAGAGATGAGCATTCATGCATGTGAGCATGGTAGCCTGGAGCTGGGAGTAAGTTGAGTTGATAGAGGGAAGCAAGGTACAGACGACCTTGAAAATCAGACAGAGGAATGTCATCTATGGATTAAGTTACAGAGAGTCACTAAATGCTTAAGCAAAGCAAGCAGAACAGTGTGATTCAAGAGTCACCTCACCATCTAGTGGACTGAAGGTAGGGGAGGCTTAAAGCTGTTGGAAGAAGAGGCTAAATCTGAAAGACACTTCTAAGGACTATATAGGAGAAGGAGACAGCAAGGAGCAATGTAAATTTCATAGACTGTGAAAAAGATGTTTCTGCTGACATAGTGAATAATTTAAGATGAAGAGTCAGGATTATTTGTTTTTATTTGTTTTTTGTTATAGTTGGTTTGGAAAGGGGAAAATGCAAATTCAGTATTAGACAAACTCACTTTGGAATAATGATAGAATAATGGGTAGAAAAGCCAAGAAGACAGTGAGAAATACAGTTAAGGATAAAAGTAATATGTCATATCTGGAGATTTAGATTTTAAAATTGTGAGTGGATGAGAGAGAAGCTATAGCTAACTCCATAAAAGTGCATAAGAAAACTGCTGTTCCTTTTGAAACAGAACAATTAAAACATCAGTTTTTATAAACTGACCCTGTGGCTGGGTGCTGTCCTCAAACTCCCACCGGTAGACAGTCCTATGCAAGGGAATATACTCTAAAAGTGACAAGTATGTAAAGCAGATACTTGAGTGTTCAGCGTTGGTAAGCATGAATTTCTTAATGTTTATCTCTTTAAAAATATTACAAAAGAGGTGGATTCTCACAACCCACTATATTATAGCAAAGAAAACATTCAATAAGAACCCATCACATAATGAAGTCAAAATCAAGTTTAATACCATATCATGTCTCTCTAGAAAAGGGCTTGAAGGAGCAGTATCCAAACAAGAGTCCAGTCATTTTCCAAAGAAATACCTTTAATCTATTTTCCCACTGTTAACTCAGAACATTCTAAACATAAAGGCTCATTTCAAAATCCTTTTTAATATCTCAGAAGCTGAAGGCAAAAATCAGAAAATCCTACAATTGTGACTTTGATGTCATTAATGAAATGCAAAATAGATGCATTTATTTATTACTAACTTCCACAAGTCTCGACGACTACAGTGTTTGTTCTTTAAAAAGCAGACTTGAAGCATACCTTGTGGATTCATTCTAATATCTACAAACTTTAATGTTTGGGGCAGAAAAAAATTTCCATAGCATAAAGGAAATTTTTTCTTTTTAAACTTTTAATATAATTGAGAACGACTTAGTTTTGAAAAAGTTGTTAGTAATCACATCATGCCAACTTTTTGAAAAAGGATTAATACCAACCATTTATTTTATTAAGAAGCCAACTTCAGCTCCTGTAGTTATTCTACAACATGCCATCTGCCTCTGAATATCTACTTCATTCTTTTCTCCTGATTTCCATCCTCCAAGGCTCAGTAAGAACTCCAAATAATCCCTGAAGCTTTTTCTAAATATCCAGATACTGCCATTATTTACCTCTCCTTTGAAATCTGTACAACTTTCTTATAATTTAATTTAATTTTATTGTATTATCATTTAACATATCCTATATGTATTTATATTTTACACATTACATATAGATCATATACGTATACATGTTACATACAGATGTTGCATATTAAAGGGTCTTCAAAAAGTTCATGAAAAGGTTTGTATTATCTTTTAATTTCATTTTTCTGGAAGCTTTTTGAAGTCCTGCATATGTAAAACTCTCATACAGATTTACATATGTAGAGAGTTACCATTTATTAAGGGGTTACTAGGTATAGGTACTGACACATGCATAATATTTTTCAGTCTTCTCAGTAACCTTATAACTTGGTCATTAATATTGTTTCTGTTTACACTAGAAACAACTGAGATTTAAAGATGCTAAGTGAGTTATATGCAATTCCACAACTGGTACTGAGTAGTGAAGTTGGAATTAGAAATTCAGACTATGTGAATCTAAAGCCTGAACTTGTAGCTATTATAGACTCCTTGAGGACACTGCAATCTATATTTTTATGTATTTCTCACAAAAGCAGTTACATAAGTACCCAATAAATATAATTTGAACAAATGAATGAATAACTTTGGTCAGTGAACTTAGTGAACTAAATTTTAGTCTACCAATGTGTAAGAGAACATAGAATCTCGGAACAGATCCTTGTGTTTGCTTAGAAACATGCAAACTGAATTATCTAGGTGACAACATGTTAATTTTAATATTGCCTTTTGAGTTTCAGCTTGTCAGCCTCTAAACCAAACTGGGCCTCAAAATAGCATTTGCAAAGATTATCACTGCAACAGGCAGCCAGGGTCTGTCATTTGAATGCAGGAATTCAAATTATCTATTGGTTGGCAAGGTGAATAGAACTGCTATTGATTCTGTTTACATTTTTCAACATGTAGAAACCAATTTTTGCAAGCATAAATCATAAATATAACATGATTTATCTACTAATTTCACCCCTGTGGGATGAAAACAATTGGGTATTAGAAAGAACCTAAATAGACAGCATTTTTACTGTTATTTTAAAGACTTACCCTTAGTATAGTGTAGGGAATGCTGAGCATTCAAAAGACCCTGGGGAGAAAAATTGTGATGGGCAGAGAGAAAAACCACGTTTCAGCCTCACCTAAAACTAGAAAGGAAATTGTTAATATCATCATTTTAAATTCTTAAAAGCTATGATAGTATAGAGAAGCAGTGTTTTCCATTCAGAATAGCACAAAGTTTAACTTTTTCTCAAGTTCATCTAACTCTGATTTCCTCTTCCCCTGACATCTTTATTCTAGATTAACTGCTTCCTGTACCTCCTGTGTTCTCCTTCCTCTGCCCTGTACACCCTACTTCTCTTTATTCCAGTGCCATCTAAACAATTGTTATATTTATATATTTTTTATATGTATTTCTCACTTCTTCCTCATAGCCTCTCATGTGAAACCCTTTATGGGCCCAACAGGCAACGTATTTATAGTCCAAGAAGACACAGATACTCTCACACAATGTATGCACTGTAAGAACCTGTGCATGTAATAATACTTTGATGGCCTCTCTTTCACGGTAACATGTTTCATGGTTTCCTTCTTTGGTTTACACCCAGGGTTTCCCGAGTGCTGAGGGTCATGGATGTACTGCCCAGATCCCCTTCAGGATGAAGTCATTCATTTCCTTAGCTGCAGAGAGTTTCGATGGCTGAAAGCTGAGTCCCTTCTCAGGCACTGTCCTTGGCCGAAAGTTGCTGTCTTGCCCAAGTTATGCCCCTTTGCTGGCAGTCCCCGTGCAATGACTAGTCAAGGAGAGATACAAAGGCCTAGACTTCTTGCCTTAATTCATAACATCTCTCAAGAGCCATGAAGGTTTCAGCACTTCCAGGGGGATAGCTGATGACTGTTGTCTTTTGCTTTTGCCCAATCCTGCTTCCTTCACTCCCTTACAGATACTGTCTTTGAAATTATTCACCAATGATTGCCCTATATGCAAAGCTTTACCTTAGAGCTTATTTCCCAGAAAACTATGAACACTGAAAATTTGATACCATAAAAAATATTCTTTGAAATATTCCTGTTTTTTTAGAGCTTCTCATTCTCTCTCTGAGTGTTTTTTCTCCATGGGCTTACTTTGGGTATATTTAGTGAACATCATGTTTTATGTGGAATGGTCACTCTCTGTTAATCCCACTGTCAGAGTGGAGTGAATTGCAAACCTCTTTCTCTTAGCCCATTCCCAAACGAGCATACACTCACTTTTATAATCCTGCCCCCAAACCCCGAATTCATTCCAGATATCTGGGCAAATTTAGAACTTTACATGTTTTCCATGAAATTTTAAGATTTGGAAGCACCTAAAAGATCTGATATAAGCCACTCTCAGTAGGTCAAGCTTTAACTAGACCACTTTCTTTATGTCATGCATGTGGTGTCACAGAGTAATCCAGAACGTTTTTATGACAGCTTCGGTTTGGCCAGTGGGCAAGGCTATACCCATCTATACTAGAGTTGAGTTTTCCTTGAAGGATCTGGGCGTTCAAATTCTCAGTCATCTTGAAAAGACATGGAGCTTGGAATTCCAAATAAGAAGGGTTTTTTTCTTTTTGGTGGATTTTGAAGATGAGGAGTAGACTCTCTTGTTAGGTCTCAGGTTCTTAGCCTGAACTTCAGGAGTCTGGTGTTTGTGTTCCTGATGACTGTGGTATACTGCTCTCTGCCACGAGAAAACAGCTCAGCAACTATATAGAGAGACATCCCATATAAGAGGCAGCCATGAAGCTGAGATGAGAAGCTTGGGCCCAGCTGTGCTGTGGGAAATGTAGGGAACGATCTACATCCATGTTTAAGCCAAGATGGTGTAGGGAAGAGCAGTATCCCTGGGGTTAGTTTTAGACAGCAATAGTCTGTGGAAGGTCCAGAGCCCCAGAACTGCAGGAGAGATGAGGCAGCACTCCATGGAGGAAATGGAAAATGACAGTTTTGAGATTTTCAGCAGCAAAGCAGAAGGCTGTGGTGGAGCTGAGATCAGAAATCTAGAGCCAGGCAGTGCCAGCAGCTGAATCTGCAGCTCCAACTGATGTGGTAACCTGATGATATTCTCTTTTGAAGTGTGCAAGAGATACCATCAGGGAGAGGGACCTTGGAGAAGATGCTGAATGTCTTCCATCAGGCACATAAAAGCCACATAACCAATGGAATGGAAGTTCGACTAAGGTGACTTTACTTGTGCTCCCAGGCTAGTGAAGTCTGGGGCATTCATGTTGCTCATATGCCTTCCAAAACCAATGCAATCTTAATTAGTCTGCCCACTGCTGGCAAATATATTCATTTTAATTATTTTTATTATTTGACATAGGATGTCTGTCAGGCAGGAAGCATAAAATCATCTATTGATTTACCCCTTAGACATTTACCTGCCCTACCCAGAATAGAACAAAGAGTATGGAAGATAAAGGATATGTTGTAAGATATGGCAGAAGAGGAACACTCTAGGATTTGCATGTGCTATGGACCATCAGATGCTATAGTTTCATGACTAAGGGTGGCAGCTATAATGGTCCACTATTACCTTTCTCTACAGTGAAAGTACCCTCATTGTTAACCCCAGCAGCCAGACCACAGGCTTTCCTACCGACTCCCAGCCTCTGTCCTTGACATGTCAAAAGCCTCCCAATGTGTGGAAGCCAAGAATTACCAAACTTCTGGCATCATGGGTCAATGAAATATGCTTTCAATTTTTTTTTATGTAAAGATGACAGAAGAAAAAATCCTACCATGTAGTAGCATGATTATTTCATAAGACAGTATTTATTTATTTTATATCAGAAAAATGAAATTTATCTTAGAGTAAAGGACTATCTTTTAAGCAGAGAGAATTTAAAATATTTCTAAATTAATTTATTTTTTCTATTTATTTAAATTTTCGTTTAGCTTTGAACTGATAAAAACTCTCTTCTGAATTAAGCCACTTTTAAACAATGTAGGGAAGCACCACTCTAAACTATGCGGATTCAGATAGCAGCAGCCTCAGAATAATGCTCCCCACATTGTCAGTTAATTTTATGTGTTACTTCATATGGAGGAGTGCTTGGAAATATAATGTATTAACTCACAGTAAAATCTTTCCAGTGGTAGCCATTTCAGGCAGTCCATTAGGAATCACATTTTGCTTTATTAATTCAATCAAAAAATGTATGTTCCAGTCACTGTGCTTTAAACCAAGGATATTTTAGTGCGTATGTGTATTTCTGTCTATAGAGAACCAAGTCCTGCCAAAATTGCTCCTGGGAGCCACTTAAGGCCATCAACTGGCTCAGCTTATGTTTCCACTCAGAAGTCATAAGCATGACTAAAAAAATTCTCACTAGAGGGCCTCGACTTTTTATTTTTTATTTCTCAGAGAGGAAATAATAGACAAGAACTGGATTATGTCCAAGGCCTGCTGCAACTCTAAAATATTATGGTTCCACAAACACAAGCATCGGAATTTGGTGATACTTGTGATCATTGTTGGCTTTGTTTCAGTACACAAAGCTGTATGGCAGCCCCGTTTAAGAATGCCTTTATTAATTAATTCTCCAGCACCAGAATATGTGACTAGTATCTCAGGGAGAACAAATTAAGACAGGAAGTTTAAAGCCAGAAGAAATTTTGGAGACTGAAGACCATGTGAATCTTACAGTGGGGTTATGGGTGGGGAAATCGCCCTGTACTCCCACTTCATTTTCTCTTTGACTTAGGAAAGTCCCATTTTCCTGTTTTGCCTGTTTTTGTTTGTTCAAAGAGGTGGTCTCCTGCCTTTACTTGTGATAAAGCTCTAAACCTTTTAAAATAAAAGGGCAAACAAAACAAACTCCATTAATTTATAAAGAAGCATGAATATCCTTCATAAACAGAAAAAAAAAAAAAAAGCCTCCTTCTGCATTTGGAAAACAGGGCATTGTCTTTTTGACAAGCTTTTCTCTCAAGCCCAGGAGATACCATTAGAGCACTTTTCCTTTCTTCACAATAAAGCCACTGAGACAGCTGTGGCAAACCTTAGTGTCTGGCAATTGTGGTGCATTACAGAAATGGAAGAGGTCCCTTGCCCCCGATGAGTGCTTTCACCTTTACTATGGCTTACAATTAAGCACAGGGATAAAAGCAGCTTCAAGAGGAATTCCAGTTTTCTCTTCATCATTTAGTATGGCTGTATTATGAAGAAATAAAAATATTTCTTCCATTTTCATATAGGTTAAAGTCTGGTGAACTGGAAATAGAGGGAGAACATATATGGAAGATCTTATCTGTATGACGGACCATTCATGTCTGACACATTATGTTTTCCACATAACAACATGTAGAGTAATAATTACAGTCCACTTCTCCTTTGCTGCCTGGGAGCAATTGGAGGGGAAAAAAATGCCTTAGCAATGCCTTTGGATAGAGGGGCAGAAAGAAAGTGGGACATCTTTTAATATGTTTGAGATTCTTTAGAGGAAAAAAACGTCTCTTGAATGTCTATGCAGAGCTAAGTACAGACAATAGCACTAGTCTGATATCTGTTTATTTGTTTATTTAAAAAAACAAGCAAAGGAGAAAAGACAGGAGCTGGCCAGTTAGCTCAGTTGGTTAGAGCACGGTATTATAACATGAAGGCCAAGGGTTTGGATCCCTGTACCAGCCAGCCACCAAACAAAGCAAAACAAAACAGAAAAAAAACTTAGAGTGGTATTGTTTATCTTAAATGTCAAAATCTGTTAACAAAGATGCTTTGGACAGCCCTTAAACCAAGTGAATTACCCAAATAGGCAAGGACCTAATCAAATGTTTAAACAAATGTTCTGAACTTCAAAAAGATGGATCATGTAGCACACAGCACACATTCCATTCCTAATGAATCAAGGATTTTATATTTGTTAAGATTTTGTTACCTCAAATTACATACATGCCTTTTCTTCTGTTGTTGAGCCATGGGCAGTATAGCAGGCACTTAAATAAAAGCTCAGAGGGATATGTTGAAGTGTGTTCAAAAATTATGACCTGCAAAAGATGACAGTGTCACAGTACTGTGAGTTTCTAGGGAGTTCTCTATCATTTCTTTTAAAGTATGCCAAGAATTACTACCTGAACTGACAACACTCAGACAAAATAGAAATTCAAGTTCATAAAGCACTTAAATTTGGCAAAAAATGTCAGTAAGAGCTAGAACGTGTCTTGAAACCCCTCTATTATGTCCAACCAGGGTTTAATACCTAAAGCATCATCACCCAAAAAAAATAAAGTTAAGTCATTCTGATACATAACCAAATCTGTAGTTATTATATTTAGAATATAATAATTTGGGTGCATAGGTGCAGAAGAACATATCTTGCAACTTAGATATTGGCTTTATAACTACTACTTTAGAAGACAGTACCTCCCTACATAGTAAAATTGCTGGTGATTGTGATTTAAGAAGTCAAGTGGCTGCCATTCTGACAGGTAATGTATCTTGCAGTGCATTTTTAAAGAACAATATAATTGCATCTACATTGCCAAAGCTGTGATGCATTGGGAAGCAGTGTCACTTTCCTCACAGAGAAATAGTCCAAGCATTTCCTCTTATTTCTAATCACCTTGGTATGTTCAGATACATCCAGAATACATCAGTCCATGTTGCTTTACGTTGCGTTTTTTTGGTGGCTGGACAGTACAGGGATACGAACTCTTGACCTTGATGTTACCAACACCACACTCTAAACAAGTGATGTATCCCTTAGGCTGCTTTCTGAATTAAACTGCTATGAAGTGATTAAGAAGGTTTTTAAAATTATTATCATTATTCACTTTCAAACAAACTAAGATCAGTGGTCAGTTTCTTCTTGCCTTATGATGTTTCCAAGCTTTTCCACACCTTCGACACATTTAAATCACTTCTCCTGAAATCTATCTGTGGTGTCTATGTCCCAAGTAAAGTGAGATTTATGAACTTATAATCTCAAATTTCTAACTATGACTTTTTGAAATATGAGAAAAGTGTCTGGAATTTAATATGGTTTGGTCATGCTGAACTTGCAATGTTTGCACGGTTCTTAGTCCTTTCAATTTGACACCAGAGTAACTACCAGCTTAATAACTAATAATGAATCATTTTTGATATGTGTACACCAGTGGAAACCTCTGAAATATTAAAATCAAGTAGATAGCTTTTAAAATAGTAATATAGTAATTTTGGGACTCCACCCCAGACCAATTAAGTCAGAATCTTTGATAAGAAAGAGTCCGAGGTATGAGAACTTTTACAAAGCTTCCCAGGTGATATAAATGTGCAGGTGGGAACTGCTACTCTAGGATAGAAAGGTTATTTGGTGCAGCAATGATTCTTCCTTTCAAGGACAGAGAGAATGTGTGATGACGTTGTTGTTGTTATTGTAACCATTTGTCCAGAGAGTCATATTTAGTATATTGAAAAAAAAAATTCCTCAATATGAGAGCAGGAATTATTATGTCATGAATTTTTCCAATATATCTATGAAGTACTATGTTCATCCTCACATTAAAGCCAAGAAGGCAAACGTCTAAAGGTAGAGGTGCAAGATGCCAATTTGTCTTGTAAGTTTGTGAGCCTTGTCCTTCTAGTCTTAACCAGAGTACCATTCACTAGACTACATTTACTAATGGATATCCTAAATTGGGTATTGTGGTAGGCAGAATAATGGCCCCACAAAGATGTCCATCTACTAATCCCCAAAACCTGTGGATATGCTACCTACGTGGTAAAAGGGAATTTGCTGATGTTATTAGGTAAGGATCTCAAGATGGGAAGATTCACTGGGTTTATCTAGATGGCCCCAATGTAAACACAAGGGTCCTCATAAATGGAAGAAGGAAGTCAGAGTCAGATTTGAAACAAGCTACACTGCTTTGAGGACGGATGAAAGAGCCATGATTGAAGTGATGCAGGCAGCCTCTAGAAGCTGGAAAAGACAAGGAAAAGGATTCTTTCCTTGAGCTTCTATATGAAATGCAGGCTTGCAGACGCATGATTTTACAACTTCTAACCTACAATACAACACTAAGTTTGTGTTGTTTTAAGCCACTAAGTTTGTGGTAATTTATTATAGCAGCATAGGAAACTAATAAAGAAACTGAAATTATCTGTACATTACCCTGCTTTAACTGCACACCCTGAAGTTTGGAGTGTGCTACGGAGTGCCTTGTTTAGGCTAGTGGGGTTGTGAAAGTTTGCTTGGGGAGATAATACCTGAGCTATTTCCAGGAGGATGAGCACTGGAAACATTGGGGGGAAGTGAATGAGGTGGGAAAACTGGAATATTATAGGAAAAAGTATGTGTAAAAAGTCTAAGTAAAGAATTATATACAGGCAAGGAGTATAAGTAATTAGCATATAGGGCAGCTCAGATACGAATTAGGCATTATTAAAAGATGAGATATTCCAGTTACACATATCCGCTCATCCATCATTCAGCAGCATTGCAAATGTATGCAGCACATGCACTTGGCTCAAAGAGTGACTCATCTCAAATTAAGAAGGTATTCCAGGAGTACCCTTGTGTATTCATCACCAAGTACCTTCATCATTATGCAAATTAGGCTTTGTTTAGGTCAACTTTCCCAGCTCTCCAGACACGTTTAGAAGCTTGTTCTAAATTTCACCCTAGCTGAGAAAGATGAAAACACTGCCCCATTAGATAAACACCCAGTCTGATCTTGTCTGTTGCTCTATTATGACATGAAGAGTGAATGCAGTTTGAATCATCTGAGTCAGAGTTAAAAAATTCTCCCACCCCTACTCCATCCTTGTCAGATAAATAATAATGGGAAGATGTTAGGGACAGAATTCTGCAAATTCAGAACTGCTGAATTCAGTATTTCAAAAAGGAAGAGAAAAAAATTCAAATTGTGTCCATGTGTTGTATGTCTGTGTATGTGTGTGTGTGTACTCTTGCTCCCACCTGTTCTAAGCAAGTAAAACTGTAACAGTAGGACCCTCCCCCCATATTTGGGGGCTTTTCCTTTTACTCTAGGGCTGAAGCAGGCCTCAGCCTTGGAGGAAGTTTGCAAGGCAAATTTGCTGGCTAAATCCCCAGAAATAGGAGTACACTTATCTAGCAGAATATAAGATAAGCATAAAGGCTAACTTAGCATGCATTTCTCTTAGTTCCTCTTTTCCCATGGTTACTTGATATTTTGAACCTTGGTTAGGGGGCAGAAGGACATTATTTACACAAGTGTAAAGCTGTTTTTCAGTGAGCCTGGAGCTACAGACTTGCTATGAGGCACGTACTACCCAGACCCTGAGAAACCAAGGAAGACATCAATAAAGCTGTGCTGATTCCACCATTAAGCGAATCAAAATGCTGCAGGCCCCTGAGATAACATCAAGGATGAGAACAGAAACCAGACTGAGCCTTGGCAAGATTTTGCAACTGGCTCCTTATATGCAACCCCCACAGCACATGTACTTCTCCCTCCTGCTTTTCAGTTCCCATTTCTTACCCCATATAAACCCTGGGTTAACTTGAGAGTATGAGATGGTGTAGCCTGTCATTTTCTCAGCCCTGAATAAAGCTGCCTACCCTCTTTTTTTCTTTTTTTTTTTTTTTTAACCAACATTTGGCTTTCAAGTCGTTTGTTTCAGTTTGGCAGTGGCCAGCCAGACTTGGATTATCCATTATCAACATCTCCCACATTGTTTTATTATGATTACTTATACTTTTTAAGATTTTTATTATGATCACTTATACTTTTTGTACACATGTCTCCCCTGAGGAATTATAAGCAATTTAAAAGAAAATCATGGGTTTTACACTTTTATCCTGCCACATTCAGTGATGATGATACGTTCACTAAGTCCTCATCAAAGATCTGTTCATGTAACAAAGTCTTCAGAAGTTGAAGTTTATAGTTTTTGGTGATGGGGAATAAAAGAGAATTTCAGGTTCTCTCCAGTAAATTAAGATTTGAGTGAATCATGGGTTTTGTGCTTTCTCCTGTAGAGAGTCATCTATGTAGCTCTCAAACTTCTAAGACAAAAAAACATTTGGTATGTGATTCTTTGGCAGCAAACAGTCTCATCACAGTTTCATCTTGGAAAAGAAAAATTCAAACACAGGCTTGCCCATCCTAAATAAATCGCATATTTCTGATTCTAAGGTATAGTGATTCAGCAAAATTTTCCTAGCACATGGCTTCTATCTTGACATAGCCAAAAATCTCTCAGAGGGAATGTATGAAACAGTCAAGTCACTATCAATGGGGCTCATAATTTCCTTATTTCCCCCTTGGTTGGTTATGATGACAACAGTCTAAGGGAATTAGGAAGTGCAAGCAACCAGAGACTGCTAGTTACTGATTCCAAGTTATTAACTCATGGTACAGTCGGCCCTCCATATGTTCCACATCTGCAGATTCAACTAACCATTGATCAAAAATATTTTTTTAAAAAACCATATAAAAAAACCATAATAAAAAATAATACAAATAAACAATATAGTATAACAACTATTTACATAGCATATATATTGTTTAGATATTATAAGTAATCTAAAGATGATTTAAAGTATATGGAAGGATGAGTGTAGGTCATATGCAAATACAACACCATTTTATATCCAGGACTTGAGCATCTAGGGATTTTGGTACCACAGTGTGTATGTGTGGGTATCCTGGAACCAATACCCCACAGATACCAAGGGCTGATTATATTTTAGGTCTTCACAATAGTTCAGAAATCATTTTGTCCCACTAATTCATTTTACGATGATTAAACCAAAACTTAAAGTGGTTAACTGGCTTGCCCAAGCGCACGCATTTTGCAGTTGCAGAACTAAAACTAAATGCTGGATCTCCTGATCCCTCTCAAGAAAATTTCCACTTCACCAACAGTATATATTTAAACATATACTGCTTAATGTTTCTGTTATGAAACTGGTAAGTCGACTATGGGCTGGTTCTTTTTACAACCTGGATTTTCTAGTTATCTGCTTACAGCTAAGTAATAATCTAGTCCAAAATTCAGTAGCTTAATTTTTTATCACTCATATTTCTGCAGGTTGTTGTGCTCAACTTGGGGTCCCTCATAGAGTTGTAGCCATAGAGTAGCTGAGGCTGGAGCCATCTGAAAGCTTCTTCATTCATATCTGGTGACTGGGCTTGGATAGACGAGCAGCTGGAGGCTGGGGAGGCATCTGCTTCTCTTCCCTGTGGCTAGCTTGGGCTTCCCCATGGCACAGAATCTTAGAGATGCATTACTTACATGGAGCTTGGCTTCTCCCAGAATGAGTGTTCCAAAAGACCAAGTTAAAAACTGCAAAGCCTTTACTAGCCACAGAAGTCCCAGAATGCTACTTCTCTTACATTTTCTTTATATTGCATTCTATTGCTCAAAAAATAGATTTAACTCATATTTAACTTTTTAATTGGCTGAGCAGCAGAGAATTTGTGGCCATCTTTAATCTATTTCTTACATATATTTTAACACACTATTTTACACAATGAATGCCTTATTTTACACAGAATTTTGAATCTCTGGAATGGCAAAATGAAGTCATTATTCAGGGAAAATTAGAAAAAGTAGTTTGTCTATTTGGGATATATTTTCTACCCCCAAATGATTCAAGGACCACTCTGAATGATTGTTCAAAACACTGTTAACTTGTTTACCTTTATTAATGCAGATAAATTTTCATCTGCCTAGATAAAGAGTCTGTCTTTAAAATAGAATCCTTTCCTCTCTCATAATTATAGGCTCATTAGCTTACTAGCCATTTAATATAAAATGTATGCTGTTTTCTCCTTGATACAATAAAAACTGAGCCTTCTACAATCAATATTCCACACTGGGAGCTGACAAGTTATGAGTACAGTATTTTTTCTATTAAAATGTTATATTTTTAACAACTCATGAAAATCTGTAACAAACACAAAAAACTAGTTGACACATTTTGTTTTCTTATCTTCAGCTTTTGACTCTATGAATACAAATGGGCTGTGAAGTATAAGTATATATATATTATGCCTAAAAGGAAAGGTACAAAAATATTATGTTGTTTTTCTCCGATTGGTAAGAATATGTCTTATTTGTACTCATATTTTTAACCTATAAAGAACTTGAATGATTTATGTAGTAAAATAATAATAAAATTTAAAAAGAAGGGTTATAGATAGATTTTCAGGAATTTTTTTTCTGGAAAATTTCCTCTCTGCTGCAGTCTCTATATTTAGGTAGTCTGTTCTATGACTACCAAATATTAAAGTAAATCACATTTAGTAACTGCAGCTGAAATTAACACATCATAACTTGTTTATCTTGGAGATTAGAGGATAAATTATATGGTTCACGACGGAACTTTTACTAAAACAGAAAGTAATAGTTAAGATGTCTATCAAGTTATGCATATTTTAAATTTTTTCAGGCTAAAAAAATTATGGCCAGACTCTGTAGCATTGAAACCTTATGACAATGATCACTTGTATTAATCCATTTCTGTGGCTTATAACAGAAATACCTGAGTAATTTTTAAAGAAACAATATTTGTTGCTTATGGTTTGGAGGCCGGGAAGTCCAAAGTCCAGGGAACACATCTGGTGAGGGCTTTGTTGGTGGGTGATGACTTTTCCCAGCAATGCAGGGTGTCACGTGGCAAATATGGCAGGAACAGAGAGAGAGACTCACCTCCTCACTCCTCTCATTTTAAAGCCATCAGAACCATGCCCATGGCCACGATTAAATCATCAATGGATTAATGCATTTACTAGGGCATGGTCCTCACAATCGAATCACCTTTTCTAGGCCACACCTCTTAATTATCAGGCTAGGATTTCCCACCTTTCTAATATTGTCACAGTGGAGATCATGCTCCAATGAGTTTTGGGAGACATCCAATCCACAGCATTACTCTTTAGAAAGTTTATTGGAAAAGACCCAAAATGATCTCTTGAGAACTATCTTAGTGCTGTAGATAAATATCTCTCTCAGTCCATGCCTAAGCACAAGTGGCACACCTTTCTAGTAAGGCTTATGCTCTAGGAGGACAATCTTGGTTCTGAAAGCTTATAGTTTTTCCTTGAGTGGAAACACTAAGAAGCTGTACTCATGACATTTATTAATTAAAGGATATGACCTCAAAGGTGTGTTAGCCCTGTTCTTATCAGAAACTCAGTTAAGAGAAATAGAATTCATGGACTTCACTGACTCACAGACCAATATTCTTCCTTGAGAGACTAAAAGCCAGAGACCCCATGCCTCCCATCTTCTTTCCCTTCCTACCAAACAGCAAAATGCTATTATAAAACTGTGTCTTGAATGATGTCACATCATAGCACCTGATAAAATTTCTATGCAGGTCATCTTTACTCCACAGTACTACTTGAGTTATCATTTAGTGTTGTATACACTTTGTCCCGTAGGAAAAAAAATACTTTTTTTTAACACAGTTGTGCTTTTGCTTGAATAATATTTGTTTCAAAGTCATTATGCATTGTGTGATTTTTTTTTCTTTTCTCCCACTTTGTGAGTGCTAGAAAACAGAATCAAACATGTACCACGTCTCAAGAAGAGCACAGAATATCACACCAGGAGCTTTGTGCAATAATCTTGTTCTTGGCTTCCTTTTAGTTACCTATCCTAATTTTACCTTTGCCTCAGGCTCTTCTATATTTTGACCTTATATTTTCTTGGTATTCTGTATTGGATCTTTACACGTTGTATTAAATGCATTTTGGAACAAGGAAGGGGAATGCATATAGTAAACCACATACTCCCAGTTGTTACCAACCATATGATCAAGGCATGCTCTTGATCCCAAAGTAAACCATCGTTGACTAAATTGATCAACCCAAATCTAGTATTGGGGTAAGAAAGGGGATTTATTTAAAGAGTGTGTCTTGTGAATATAAATAAACACTACAATCTTCAAATAAGTAGTGGGATTCCTTAAATCTGGGTCATGTTGTTGGAGTTGTCATTAAGTTGGCCAAGTGTTTGCTGTTGGGAAAGTAGAGACAGCATTCACAGGGGTGAGTTTGTGACAAGAACCATCAATAGTCATGATAAAACTGCGTAACTTTCTTCCACAGTGAAAAACAATAAATGGACCCTAATTTGGTATCTTCAATTTTTTTTCCACAAATTATGTAGTTACACTGTTTTAATTAATACTGCCAATATAAATTTGTTATGCAACTTTTTAAAAATCATAGTTGGTTTTGTTCACAACTGCAATTTTAATGGTTTTATAGGTTATCACACAATAAAATTAATAATAGAACCAAATAGCAAGGAAAACAAACCATTCAGAAAGCACGTTGCCCCTGCTGGAGAATTCTGCTCTGGTAGCTTTATGCCCTGTGGATAACAGTCTTTCCAATACTATAAATATAGTAGAGAAGATGTATGTGTGTATGTTTTTAATAACTTTTTAGCTTATGTATCTAGTGCTGCTTGCTTGTAAATATTGCATTACTCTGTTGCATAATTGAATATGAAATGTTATAAAAGCATACAAATCCTTGGCATTCTGGGCCCTCCTCCATCTTTGTATGCTTCTATCTTAGAGCAAATGAAAGATGCTTCAGTTGAGTTTTTGAAGTCATCCCATTTCGGGCTATCTTAATAAAACCAATAGTTAGAGGGCTGCTAAATGAAGTCAACCATGTTCTACTATATTCCAAATGAAACAAGATACTAAAGGGTAAAGAGTAACTTCTACAATGTCAAGCTGAATTAATCCATCTCTTTTCATCTTCAATCATGTTTTTAGTATGTAGGTGGTAAAATGAATAATACTCATTGATGGATGACCAAGGATTGGTGGAGACTGCTTCACTTGACCTGCATGTCATTTTTAAGTATTTTTCATTCGGGAAGACAGCAGAGCTGCATGTGCCGGGCATGAGAAAATTCTGGAGACCTTTATCCCCAAAAGTAGTTCCCAGGCTTTTAGCCTGGTAGGGGCTGTTTTATTTAATCATGTAACATTACTGCATCAAGTGTTTGTAAGTGATTAAATTAAAAGTAGTTGGAAATCATTTGTTCTCCTAAGATTAAAGATCCTTGTGATTTTACTTCCATCATTCATTTGCCAAACAGAAATTCTATACAAACTAAAACTAATTTACTCAGTGTTTTCCTACCAGTGAAAGAATCTCTTCTCATGGAAATTTTAATTCCAGAGAAAACTGTGTATTGAATGTTTTAATAGGCTTTACTTAATCACATCAGGAAGGGCATATTTTAGCTTCTGAAGGCACAGTGAGTATCACATTTCATCATCTGAAAGTTTATATTCAGCACATCTTATGCATAGAGGCCTGTGTCACAGAAAGCTTCATAATGTAAAATACAAATTAAATATCAATAACTTCCCACTTGTTCTATCTTGCCTTGGTCCTGATATGAGATCAGAGACCATGTATTCATAGTATACTTATTTTTAGTTCAAAAAGTAACCCAACCTATTGCAAAAAAACCCACAAACCAAAACAAACAAACAAACAAAAACAAAAAAACCCTTTTTCTTTTTGCTCTGTTTTTAAAATGTGTAAATATTTTAAAGAGTCTAAACAGTAGGGGTATCTGTATGTATAGAATAACTTCAAGAACATTTCCTTTCCTCTTGCCTAAATTACATAATTTTATGTCTTTCAGCATTGGGGGCCTTATTCTGGACACAACTGTATCTGACCCAAACTTGGTTGGGATTGTTGTTTATACACCAGTTATTAATGGTAAGAATTGGATATAGTATTTCACGATGATAGCAAATCTTTTTTTTTTTCTTTCTTTCTTTTTTTTTTTTTTCCCTAGAAGCTAACTGCTAGTTACTTTACAGGAATAAGACCTGTTAAAAAGGAAGAAGCTTTTTAAAAAGTCTGTTGCTTTCTGGGAGAGGTAAGTTTTTCTGGGCTCCTCCCAAAAGAAAACCTCCTACAGAGAAAGTGACATTTTCAGGAAAAAAGCTTGACATTTCCAAGGTCTTATCCTATGCTTTTTTTATATCCTCCCAGGATTCTCAGGACACAAGCTGGTCTCAACCACAAGAAAGGAGCAGCACTGACACCCGCTTCTTCACTTGGTTTCAGATGTGCTAAGGAAAGGAGCAGAGACTGATTTAATTACTCTTTCCTCTTGCACAGATGCCTTCTCATTCCTTCTTTGACCACAATGTCTAAGATAAATGAAGAGCCTCAATACACTGCTTTCTTCTGGGTGATTATTTTTCTTTGTCAGAGATTTTTCATTTCTACACAAATTAGTGTAATGACTAGATTAAAGAATAACTGTGTGTTGAATGTTTTAACAGACTTTATTTGCACAATTTGGTGATTAGAGATGAGACTATGAAGTGGTAAAGATGGACACGTGGGTATTAATTTCTTGGTAATTCTGTCTACATCAACAGTCAATTTCTATCACTAATAAGCATTAGTCTGAGAGATTTTTTGAACCAACTATTTGAGTTGGGAAAAATTCCAAAAACTAAAAAAATAAAAATTGAAGTTTCTTAATGGAAAATGAGACTATTTCATACAAAGTTTTAACCCTTACTTTGCTTACAAACCAATTATTTTTGTGCAGTTTATGGATTGCTCAAGGTCAAAAATTATTAAGGCTTGTAACAAATAAATTTTGTTAGTTGAATGTAAGAGAAGAAAAAAGACATTACACATTTCACCTTTGAAAATCGATGGAATACTTGTTTTATCTACAGAAATTAAACACTTCGCACAAGAGTGACTGTATTCAACAAAAGTAAGTGGATGAATGAAAATGAATGAATGAAAGTTTACATACTGACTCAAATGTACTTATATGTTTAAATACTGCTTAATGATCACAAGCTAAAGAGACAAAAATTATGGATACATCCAGAACTTTTTATCCAGAGTTTGGAATGTCATCTGTGCTTGTCCTTCAATGTCTCTGATTTGGGGGCTATTACGGTCTGTAACCACAGTGGTCTCCAAGTGTGTAAAGACCATGGTTGTGGTCACTCCAAAACTTATCTCCATACATTCACTTTACAGTGGAAATTTAAATATCTCAGGCCATATCCATAGCATATCATCAGAGGAATTTTATATAGAATAGGTTGGACAAATGCCAAAAATATAAAACCTATTACTCAAGGGTAACATTCTTTATTACTGTTCTTGCACCCCATGAAACACAGATAAAAGGAACCAGTACCGAAGACACCCAAATACCTCAAACCAAGTGGCAAACTAACTTCCATAAAAAATTAATTCCTAAGTAGTAGATGGCAAGGTGTATTTGAAGATTCTTTGATATCTAAGAACCAAAGAACACAAAAGAGGTCCTCATCAGTAGTCAAAGAGGATTAAATGGTGAAATAGATAGTATAAGCTATAAATAAAATTTCAGCATTTAGAACAACAAAAAGTGTAAGGTTAAGAGTATATGAGGTTTAAAAAGAAATTTGATTTACAAGTAGAAAAAAAATCACAATGTTTTCCCCACGAATTAACAATAGGTGAAGATAGTAATTACTCTATTTTTTAAATTTATTTTTGCATAATTTACATGATAAACCCAGAGCCAGAACTTGGATTATGGCTATAAAGTAATATTTTATCCCACACTCGCTAGGATAGCAACGTTTCTCAGCATTCTCAGAGATTTTTATGGCATGCTTGTTACACATTGAAATAAATGGTGTTCTGTGGCCCAAAACCCAAAACAAAATTTGCTCAGAACAACTGCCTAATACTTGGGATTCAGGAAGATGAAATTATTGCTATTGACACTTGAATTTCTTTCTGAGGCTCAAAAGAAAATCTTTCTTTACCTTATTCCTCTCCATAAAACATACCCAGAAATAATCAAGTGAAAATGGAAGTCATATAGTATAAGAGCACTTCAAAAAGGTCATGGAAAAATTGAATTAAAAGATAATATGAATCTTTCCATGAACTTTTTGAAGTACTCTCATATTTGTGGTTGGGTATTCATTTTTAGTCTACCTTTATGCATCAAGAAACAGAATAACCCAACATATCCAAACCTAAGCCTATTAAATCTCCCTATATCTTTTTTTCTCCTCCTACATTTCTTCCTCCTCTTTCTCCTGCATCCCCAGGCCAGTGAATCACACCAGTGAATTACACCACCCATTTTCCTTTTGAACCCTGCCCACCATTTGTCTTTCACTTCTAATCCCAAATAGTTGATTTCATCTTCTAAATAAATTTCAAATCTATCCACTTCTTTCTTTTCCAACATCTCCTGGCCAGTTCAAGACAAGATCATCTTTTATATGTATTTCTGTAAGTCTCCCCATATCCTTCAAATTTGCCCCCTTCCAGTGCATTCTCCGAACTGTACTCAAGTTGACTTTTGTAAGGTGAAAACCAGGACATAACCACACTTGAAGAAATCCTTTAATAACTCCTCATGGACTTTAGGATAAATTCTAAATCCTAATGTGGTTTGCAAAGCCCTGCATGATCTTGATTCCTCCTGAACTTCTAGCTCACCTCTGGCACCTCTTCCATCCACTCTAGATCCAGTCATGTTGAGGAATTTCATTAAGCTTACTCCCACTTCTGGGCCTTTGTGAAGGAAATGGTTAATGGACTTCTGTGGTCAGCAGCCAAGGACGTGTTCACTTGGCGAACTCGCAAACGAGTTAACCAAGAAATGTCAAGGATTGCAAACAATCCTTGACAACGCTTGAAGTCGTGAGAACACTTTCTTGGGATGTTCCCAGGAGATGCAATATAGATAACCAAGTGCTTGAGAAGGGAGGTAATGCTCTTGAGAAAAGTATAACAGAATTTATGCATTAATGCTTATCTCGCATGCACAAGTTTGCTAAATGTAATAGAAGCTGTAACAGCGGCTGGGTCGGTGCTACTCACCTGAGAGAGCAGTAGCCCCCCGCTCTTCACCTGCATCTCATCTGCTGCGTCTTCCTTCGCGTCTCCGATCATTTTAATCAACACCTTTGCATATCAAATCTGTTCTTTTCCTTCTTTCCTCTTCTAGAGGATATGTTATTCAGTCCTTTAAATTCCATTTTATTATTAGTCATCATAAGAAGAGTGATGATGATTATCATGGCTTGGCACTGTACATAAATTTTTTTTCTTTGTACAACTAATCCATAAGGGAGTATCTAAATTAATAATTTAAACATGAGGAAACTGAGATTAAATAATGTGAACTAAGTTTTTTACTACAAACCTTTGTCCTGGGGCTGACCCTGTGGCTCACTCGGGAGAGTGCCGCGCTGGGAGCATAGCGCCGAGGCCGCAGGTACGGATCCTATATAGGGATGGCTGGTGTGCTCACTGGCTGAGCGCGGTGCATGCAACACCAAGCCAAGGGTTACGATCCCCTTATCGGTCACAAAAAAAAAAAAACTTTCTCTTAACCATCATCTGTCCAGCCCATCAGTACCTGGTACACACTCCCATTATGGCACATCTCAAGCTACAGTCTCCTCTTTCCTATTTCATGATTGTTCTCTGTTTCCCTTGCTAGAATCTCCTTAAATTCAGGAAGCAAATTTTATTTCTCATTGTACTCCCATCACCAGCACCTATCACAGTGGCTGACACAAAGAAGGCATTCATAAAATATGTATTTATGCATTGATAAAATAATATTCTTTTTTCTGAAGTTTACTCAGATTGTCAGAAGGAAGAAACTCTTCAGTATTATTGTTTATTAACCTTTACCTATCCTACCTGCCCCAAGTCTCAAGGCATTGTGGAAAGAAAAAGAAATTTTCCTCTTCACAAAACCATTGGGAATGCCCTGTTCTTCACCTCATTCTTTAATTTAAAAAAATTAAAAATTGAATTTGATCCAGAGTGATCCCAAGTGCCCAAAATGAGGAACACATTAAAAGTAAGCTGCTATTTGGAAATTTGTTTAAATTACAAATTAGCCAAATCTGCATAAGCTATGCTGGTACAACAAAGGCTCCTTGTTTTTTTCTGTGTCACTAGCAACTCTTGAATTATTTAGTGTAAAAGAATCCACTCACCAACTTGAACCAAATAGCCCGCACTCATTGAGCAAAACCAGAAAAAACAGGGAGTAAAATTTCACCCATATTTTCAGCATATGTTATAGGAAAAATAGACCTGCACAATTTGATCATATAACAGAAGACCAGAGATCTGTTCACAGTATTGCAAACTCTTCACTGTTTCACTATGGGAAACGAAGCCAGTTAACCTCTTGGTGCTTTTAAAAAGTATATAATGTGGTACATTATCCCTACAAGCCTCTGATGGTATTGAGATTATAAATAAAACAATGAATTGAAAGTACTTTTAAAATTGTACAACAATTATAGAAGTTGTAAGTTTTATTTCAGTACCAATACTTTCATTCAAGTGTGGTTAATTTTAGATAGACTCATAAAGGATGCACCATTCTTCATATTATAGAAAATCTATTACTCATGTATTTGCCAATTTTCTCTATTGCCCAGTGCCACAGGCAAAAGATCTGACTGATCCGTCTCTCCAATAGATAAAAAAATTTAAGAGTGACTGAAACAAATGTAAATGTAAAATCTCCACAAAACAAATCCTTTAAATTAGACGTCTAATTTTACAGTCAATGCATGCAAGCAAACTTTCCTGAAATATCCTTTTGTTTTTTATTTGTTATTAAAATAAATAAATAAAAAGAATAACCTCCATTTTTCCAAAAATGAAGACATTTAGGTCGATATTTATACTGCTTAAGCACAACATTCCAAATAGTAAGTCATGACCTCTTACAAATATGAAATAAACATGTGACAAAAATTTATTTAACTCATTAATTAAGTGAAGAAATCAGTCAGATATTAGATACAGTTTAAAGAGAATTAGAAGAATAGACAGATCGTATATAGGAATTAGAAGTGCTGAAATACACTTGCTAATAAATGTAAAAGAGTTTAATATCTTATAGGGTAAGAAAATCTGAAGCTTGGAGTCATCTTTTCTGTAGAGTATAAATCACCCTGGACAAGAATAATTTGCATTACTCTCAGTTTCCTACAACCTAATATTTTACCACTACAGAGTTGTAAATCATTCTTGTCAAAAAAAAGAAAAGACAATCAAAGGCACATATCCTTAAAAAATCAGATAATTTCCCAAAGATCCACTAGGTAGTAACCAGCAGTTCACTGAAAAGACACCCAGGAATCTCTTGCCCATTTCTAAGTCTGATAAATTTTCCTTGACAGTACCTAAGAAAATAAAAGAGAAAAGGTGGCTGGTAGGGACACTTTCTTCTTCAACACATTTTTATTCTTAAATACTAAAAAGCTTAAATATAAATGATCAACAAGTTAGAAGTTTCAGTTGTTTCAAGATAGACCCCAAAATTCTAGGACTAGAAAATGGTTTAGTAACAAATTATTGTAAAAGTCCCTATAGTGATCATCTTTCAAACATCTGAACCAGGCCTTTCAAAGAAATATCTCATGAAATAAAACATTTTAACATAGGACATTACCCAAAATAAAGGTTTTGCTGCTGTTGTAGTTGTTTTCATTTATGTTACTTTTTATTTTGCATTCATCCTGCATTGCAATGTAATTTGGGCCTGGTTTTAAATCTGCTTTTCCTTGCTTCTCCTCTTCCATGTAATCTTTGGTTACATTTATACACGATCAATACTTTCACTTTTATTTGTGTTTCCAGTTACCTTGGACAGCACAATTAATTGGTCTGGCCTTCTCTCTTGCTGGAAATTGAGCTCCATGCAGCAGGGGTGTTCTCTCATTCAATGTTATACCCCAGTATACCTGCTGAGGGGTGAGGGCTCAATAAACATCTGTTAAATGAACAAATATGTTGGCTAAACTGCAGTCTGAATAGTCTGTTATGGAAAACAAGAACAGTGAACTGAATTTACTCATTCAACTTTAATTCAATAAGTATTATTGAATAATCTTAATCAAGCATTTTGTCATAATATATACATACAGTTCATGAATAAATAAACATAAAGTTAAAAATATTGAGTCAATGAACAAAATGATAACTCCATCAGCAATTTTTTTTTCCGGTGAGCACAGGGATCAGCTATGATGCTCAGCAATTGAAATAAATTGTTTTTCCAATTATTCTTCTGCATTTTTAACAGAGTAACAGTTAGCAAATAACTTGCTTATGGCATAATTCTCTAAGAAGGCCCCCAAATAAATGTATTAATGGAAAATAATGAAATGGAATCTATCTTGTTAATATCCTAAGTTTTTCCTTTTTCAGAATTTAGCTAGAAAAAAGCAAGAACATATCTACATGTAGGAAAAAAGCAAGAGTTTTTAAAAAATTAAACATAAAGAATGCCCTATGATCAGGACAAAGGTAGATCAATACTTCATAATTTTACATGGAATACATCACAGTTGAGAGCTTGAACTCATAATGGCAATATTTAACTCCTACAAGATTATCAGACTTAAAAGAAAAATTAACTTCATTAGATTAGTTACAAAGATTGAAAGGCAGCCTAAAATCCTAAAAACATAAATACTTGCTTTAATAGCTCTGAATTGCCAAGAGTCTATTTACATAAAATCATCTGATTCCTTGAACATCCATTTAATCCTGTCTCAAATAAAGACCTAAATGCATATGTAACAGAGAAAATTTTGCTATCTTTAGTTAAAAAATATTTCTTAAATGCATGTATTATATATTTTTTCATGTTAGGAATGATTATATTATTCTTGTAAAAATGATTCATGCTCATTTTAAAGAAAAAAGTAAAACATACAATCCAACAGTCAGAAATTAGCCTTCATTAACACTGAAAAATCAGAATTCCAGAAATTCTCCTATACATATATATGACAAATAGATTATAAGACTTTGATCATATTCTAAATGTTACCTTGTAATGAAAAGCAACTGTTTTAACTTATGGAGTAAACAGAAAGGGGAAAAACTGGAAGTCAAACTGGAAGAATACGAACTTAACATAAATGCTTTTTCACTGCAGGAGATATTTCCTAAAAGGCCCTCTAGGAGGGGAAAAAAAAATCCACAAAGAACAGTATTCATATGTTTAAGGCATCTCTTGGCATCCATTGGTCTGAATCCATTTTCCTAGAACATAGAGTGCCTTTTCAAGACACAAAGTCACCTGTTAATTTTAGGGAACACTGCTTTCTTATATTTTTGACTAATGCTTTTTCTGTTCCATTCATTGGGTTCTTAGCTTCTGAAATACCATTTAGCTTTTACAGGATTATCTCTCCCCTCCACACCTGAAAAGGAAGGTGATGGAGGACGTGATGAAGACAGCAGGTGCTAGAGCCAGGCTGGCCAGGTTCAAACCCCAGCTTCTCCACTTATTCGTGCGACTTAGCCAAGCTATTTAACTTCTAAATGTGATAGGCCTTTTCATGTCACAAACAAAAACAGTAATAACTCCTATTGTCTTGATTGTATCAGATGACTATATACGTAAGGTACTTAAAAATATCTGAGACTTTGTAATCGCTAAATAATCTTATCATTTTATATTATTATTATAATACCTATGGCTATTATATCCATCTATATTATATATATCTAATATAAATAATATATATTACATATTATCATATCTATGTCTATAATATCATTATCTTTTATTCACTTTATTTTTCTAAAGTCTTTCTTCTGTATCAGTGTTATCAGCCAGGAAAGAGACAGCACAACCAAATTGGGTAATTTGAGGGAAGTTTAAGAAAGAAACTGTTGCTTTTCCCTTTTGCAGCCATTGCCGAGGTAGTAAAAGCCAAAATGAAGTCCCTTTGTGACTTCTCACTGAATCAAGAACCATAAAAGGCATTTCAATGCACCTTCCCACATTTGCAGGAAGCTTATGTCTTCCCCTCTTTCCAAAGAGCTGAGACGGAAGTACGACATTTGATCCACGCCCATTCGAAAAGATGATGAGGTTCAGGTTATGTGAGGACACCGTACAGGTCAGAAAATGGGCAAAGTAGTCCAGGTTTATGGGAAGAAATGTCATCTACATTGAACAGGTGCAGCAGGAAGAGACTAATGGCACAACTGTCCACGTGGGCATCCACCCTGTAGGTTATCACTTGGCTAAAACTGGACAAAAACTGAAAAAAGATCCTCGAATAGAAAGCCAAATCTTGCCAAGCAGGAAAGGAAAAGGGAAAATGTAAGAAAGAAACAATTGAGGAGATGCAGGAATAAAGTAATCTTATATACAATTTTCACTGAAAATTGCTAAGATAAAAAAAAAAGGAAAGAAAGAAACTGTTTATAAAAGTATGGGAAGATCGTAGGAAAACCACAAGGGATAGTGCAGGAACAGGGAGTTATTACCTGCCCTAGACCTGAAGTTGTGAAGTACGGAAGTGGTTATAGGAACTCCAAGAGAAGACAGAGAGAGAAAGAGAAAGGAAGATGGAGGGAGGAGAATCAGAGAGAGAGAGAGAGAGAGAGAGAGAACCTATGGTTTGAGGAAGGGAGGCTGCCAGCCCACTCTGATCCTAGGAGGAGTTAGCCAGGAAGAAAAATACGCAGACCATCTTCTTCTTCCTCCCTGCAGTCTCCTGCAGCTACTTCCCTTTAGGTGAACACAACCAGAAGTGTCAGGACAAGGACACCCCTTGATGTATGTAGCTTATTGGTTGGCCACGGGGCATTCAATGCAATGGAAGCCAAATGGAAAAAATCTGGTTCAGTGAGCATCTTATTTTCTTTCATGTCTCCTCCATCCTTTGCTATTTCTAGTTTACTAGTTCTGTGTTGGTGCTATTTTCTTGACTCTGCCACCTGCCTTTTTAATCCCATGTAGTTGTTTTGTTATCTAGTCTCTGATCTTAAGATTTATTATGATGTGGAGTAGGCATAAAGCAAATGTACTTCACAGGGCATGGTTTTCCAAAGCCTTGCAGTTTCAAATATTGACCTTGCAAAGGACAGGACATTTTCCCCAGGCTATAGTCTCTGTTGTAAGACAAAGAATTGTAACACAGCAAGGTTGCTGGCTGAAAGACAGAGCCGTTACTGATTGATATGTAAAGATACTGGGAAATTGCTGTAAGAAGAGAATGCTTGCTAAGATCAAGCTTTTGTTGGTGGATCAACTTAACTTCTTGAAAATTGCATTATAGAATGTCACCTTGCTTGTCTTACTGAATGTTACCAGCTTCTATTGTTAAAATTATTAAACTATACTTAGAAAAAACCCCACCTATGTTCTCTTCCTGTAACTTCTTGGTCTGGAGAATAAATGTGGGAAGAGAACCCCAATTTGTTGTTAATTTCCCAAATGGAAGGAATGCCTCTAATCTTGAACATTCTGGGAGATTAATCCCTTTTCGGGGCTTCTCACTGCTCAAAAGAGATGGGCTTTAAGTAATCTTCGGCAACTCCATCACCCAGGGAAAAAAGGGGGACAAATCCATGGGAGGCAAAGCAATATTATATTCATATTTTTTTGATCTTGCATTCATATCTTTGATCTTATGTTTTATTAAATTTACGTTGTCATTGAAATATTTTATAATGGTATGGAGCTTTTAAAGAAATATGTTGCTTAGGTTGCCTTTTTATTTTTTTTTTTTTTTTTCCTTTTTGTCTTTTTCCGTGTCCGGCAACGGATCGCAACCCTCAGTGTCGCCCCCGTACCGGACCGGGACCGGCAACGGGATCGCAACCCTCGGTGTTGCTCCCGTGCCTCGCTCAGCCAGTGAGCGGGAACCGGTCTGTATGTGGGATCCGAACCCTCGGTGGGAGCGCAGCCGCACTTCCCAAGCGGCGCACTATAGCAGTGCGCCACTGAGCCGGCCCATTAGGTTGCCTTTTATTTAGAAAGTTCTGCACTCTTCTTTTGCATATTTATTTTGTTTGTTTGTTTTATGTTTTCCATACTTATACTATTTATTTTCATCTTAGTCATGCTTACTATGAGATCCTTTGTCAAAATTTCTGCTTGTCCTGATGTAGTATAGTTCAGTTCTCTTTGACAGCCCCATGGCCACAATTGGAGTATTGCATTCTATATTTCTGGGAAATATTTACTGCAGGCACACTTGGGAGGGTTCATAAAAGGGAAGAGAGCATTTCTTGGCATAAGCTTAGTTTCAGGTATGGTGAGACAGAGAGGACGCTCCTTTTATGTAGGTTACTTGATGTACCACACAAGTAGGAAGAACTCAACAAATATTTGCTGATTGACTGAAGCTCAAAACTTAAACTCCTGTCACTTTATGGATCCTAAAACTCAAAATAACTTGATTACATTTTTCAAGTCCCTGGAAAATGTTTACATTTCACATAGCCTTGTTTTCATGTGACACAGAATCCACTCTGCTCAATTGCTAATATTGGAATTTTTTGTGGCCCTGGACATGCTTGCCACATCCTATTTATCACAGTAACCAAATAAACCTGTTCCCTGAAATTTATAGAGAGGTGCAGGCTGTATTCTGCGGAGAGAGACAGAGAAGATGATGATGGTGGTTATTAATAATAATTAATTATTTATACAGTGCTGACAGAGGGCTTACTGATGAAGGAGACTCCTCTCTGCCTGGAGGACTGAATCCTAAGTGAGAGAAGCAATTCAGACATGAATTGGCCTTGCTAAGCAGGAGGTCACAGCTTACAATTTCAGAACTTCTTTGGCATAAGTTTCACTTTTTAAAGTTATTGGAAGTGTATTCTATACTGGTCACGAATGGCCTTCCAATAATGCACAAGTTTAGGTACAGTGTGTGTACGTATACATATATATATGCTCTTATCAACGTGTGTGTGTGTATATGTGTGTGTGTGTGTGTGTGTGTGTATATCTATATAGATATAGATATAGATATAGATACTGTCTTATCAAAAAACAAGTTGGAATGTGAATAACAATCCTAAATTATACAATTGTTTTGACTGGAGTATCAAAGCTGGAGTTTGATTACTATTTTTTCTTTCTTACTCACTCGACTTCATTTTTATCTGAAATGGTGTTCGTTAAATGCAGTTTATAAGACCAAAGTAAATGCTGGCCCTAAACAGGCTGAGAATAATATTCCAGCATGTTTTTATCAACAATTTCTGCCCCGATGATTTATGACAGGAAATTTAGAAGCCATGGCCTCCCAGAGCCTTTGGAGACAATAGGGCTCTTCTAGGAAAGCACTGGGACTAGAGAATTTAGCGTTCTTAGGAAATCCTCTTTAGGGCTGAACTATTGTTCATTTCAGTTATTCGTGAATAAATGGTTCTTATTGGCATTTTAGAATTTGGAGAGGAGGCAATACAAGAGGAGGCAGCCGTCAGTCCCAATTCTCGTACATTCCCCTGGAGTAGATTGGAAATTTGCAGAGAAGCATCTAAAAATTCCCATCCAGTTAGGAAAGCTCTGGTCCCCTAAACTGAAACCAAGACTCTATTCTATGGTTGTTTTTTCTGTCTTCTTGGTCCAAATATATTCTTTAAAAATACTTCAATTACTCTTGGGAATAGTTAAAGAACTGAAATGAGAAATGTGACTTTTGAAAAGAATACCTGACTAGAAGATGCATCTTCAGGCAACAACAAAATAAATGGACCAATAATAATGCAAGCTAGGGCATTCAGAATGGCTGGTGACAACTTGCTGCATTCTTCTGATTTGCTATGTTTCTTTTCTCTTGCATGAAGAGGGGATAAACCTCTTGATCATCAAGAATGCTTAGACTATTAGCTGAAGAGAGTCATATCTAAGCTACATCCTACAAAGTCAGATATAACTATGGGGCTCAAAATGTTTCAAAGCTGCTGATTGTTTTGATTATCCATGAGGTGTAGCCATTTCAAGAACATAATTCTAGAAACATAAAAACCACACCTCGATTTCTTCCCCTCTGCTAGGCTCTTTACATGTCTCCCTACCTCATCACTGGTTCTTGTCACCTGGGAACTAAATTGATTAAATCTTGTTGGATTGTCTGGGTGAGCTATCACCAACATCAAAGCATCTCTGCTGTATAATTTGTTCAAAGCTAAGCCTAGCTGTCTCTGCTTTATATCTCAAGCCTGTTATAGCATCAACTCTCTGTCTGACTAATCAGGACTGCTCATTTCCATTGCCAACTCTTGCTCTAGCTGGTGGGAAATTCACCAGCAAAAATAACTTCATTTTTGACAGGTTAACAGGCAATAAGTTGATTTTATGAAAATATCTGAACAGTACTTTCAAGAGGGCCACATTCTTAATATAAGTGACAAAGATTTAAACATGAAACCTCTGCTGTATGTGCACCTATGTGGTATATGTACGTTTTTGAGTGTGTATGTATATACTCATATACATGCAGTAGTATAAATATATATGTATACATAAGCTGATGTACTCACATACAGTTATCTATTCCTCCTCTGATGCTAAAATCATATAGTGTCTACATCAATGAACTTCCTTGTTAAAACGTATTCAAGGACTCCAGCCCCCATTACAAGAAAATGTAAGACAGATTCCTCTTAGGAACGTAACGACATGATCAGTTCAGAAAAATATCTTTGATACTTAATAATTGCAAAATATGTAAATTTTACCATATCGTTGAGAATAGAGAAGTTTTTTTTTTTTCTAATCCATAAGCAATTGCATATTTTTCTAAGGCTCATTTATCCACATTAATATACTATTATAACTTTTGAAAGAACTAAAGGGTAAAGAAGAGTAATTCTTGGCTACTAAAAGATAATTTTAAAGAACATTTTAACCTCATCAAATGGACAAGACTTGGCTATAGTTTTAAAATAGTAAAAGTTACATAAAACTGACCTTGGAAAAATTATGTTTTCAAATGGCATGAAGATCTTCTATTGGACATTATAACTTAGTGAGGACCACTGAGAGATTTTCCTAATCAAAATGTAGCTGCAGAGTTTATCAACATATTATATATATGGAAATTACTGAAAATTTGGGACTGGCACTGAAATTTTTAATATTTAAGGCATTGGTTAATAATATAGGTATAAAATAATGTAGACTATTTTCATCATCCTAGACATTTTTCTCTTTTCTCAGTTGTTTTCCAACTCCCCAGCAGAACCACTTGTCTAATTTTTTTTCATGACAAGTTAGTTTTGTGTTCAACTTCTTTCGTTTGCCATAATGTCTGTAAGTTTATTCAAGTTGTTACACATATCAGTAATTATTTTTATTGCTGAGAAGTATAACATAATATGAATGCACCACAATGTATTTATCCACTCGCCTGCTCATGATATTTGGATTGGTTCCAGATTTTAGCTAATAAAACTGAATATATCATATATATTTTTGTGAAGGTCTTTTTGTGGATCTGTATGTTTATTTCTCTACTGTAAATGCTTCAAAGTGGAGTTACGGGAGCATAAGGTAGTTACATGTTTGAAATAATAAGAAATTGACATACTGTTTTCCAGAGCGACTTTGCTCCAATTGCTCCAGATCCTCACCGACATTTGATATTATGTCTTTTTTAATTTACCCATTCTAAGGGTGTAGAGGTATCTCATTCTGGCTTTAGCTTGCATTTCACTGATAACTTATGATGTTGAGCAAATTTTTAAGTGTCCATTAGTCATTTATCTGTCCAAGCCTCTTGCCCATTTTTCTGATGTTATCTTTTTACTACTGAGTCGTAAGCATTCTTTATATAATCTAAATACACATTCTTTGTCAGACATATGTATTGTGAATATTTCCTCATCCTTTGGCTTGCTTTTTCATTTCTTAATAGTGTCCTTTGATGACCAAATTTTAAAAATTTTATGAAGTACAATTTATCACTTTTTTGCTGTCCTGCCAAGAAATTATTTTCCATTCCAAGGTTATAAAGATACTGACATGTTTTTTTCTAGAAGATTGATATTTTAGCTTTTAGGTATAAGATTGTGAGAATTGTGTTTCAACTTTGTCGTAATTTTTAAAATATATAAACTGAGCAAAAAAAAAAGGCTTTTCTTCTCTGAAATGCACAAATGGAATGATAGTGGTTAAGAGTATTTATGTGAAGTTTGGGAACATTAAAGACAATTTCATACACAGGAAGTCCATGTTGTGAAACTCCATCTTTATCAGACACCAAAAATTGTTATATAATGGACACTACTTTGGTGCCTTTTTATTCTATTCTACTTTGATGAAAGTGGATGATTCAAAGCCAGAAATATTGGATGTGCTTCTTGGTTTTGTTAAAAGCATCCTCTATGGCATTGCCCAAGACCTTTCATCTCAGTTAGCACAAGGATGGCTTTTCATTCACTCAGTATTCAGTATTATAGAAGAAATCAATTAAATTCAGTGTAGAGGAATTTACTGGCTAGCTAACTATCCCCACATCCCTGCCCCAGAATAGTCACTTAAAATGGTACAGCAGCATTTCCACACACATTATATTATTTCAGCCACATAGCTGTCCTATAAAAAAAGTAGTGCTAATATTATCACCATTTTATAGAGGAAGAAATAGAATTCTTCTGAAAGGCAAGTTACTAAAGGCTTTAAAAGGTTGGTAGTATAATGTTAAAAAATTAGTAAATGATGAAGAAAAGACACTCACATCTGTCAACAACATCATGCTCTTTCCCTGTACTAGGGGGCATAAATCCATTTAAATTCATATATGAAGAACTGATGTTTCTGCCTTCACCCATTATGGTGGAGGGGTGGATCTAATCAACATTCATCACTACAGCACACAACTGTGTTGCATTACACCAACATTTGTATTTACAAATGCATTAATGCAGCTGGTGTTTGAGTATTTACTATACATAGCATTCTTCTAAATAGTATACAGAGAATATGAAAAAGTATAAGACATAACCCTGACCTTCATGGATTTTTCCATATGGAAATAACTGTAATATCAGAAATACACAATAAGTTGTACAAAATGATCAAATAAATTAGAATTGTAATAATTCAAACAAGAGAAAGTTTTCTTCTGAATGACATGGGCTATGTAATTGAGATAAGTGAGAGATTTGCCTTACACTGCTTAGCCTTGCTTCAAAGACTCCTTTCACATCCCATAAAAACTGAACAATGTTTTCATCTGTTGAATTATTTGCTGCAAAAACTTAAATCTAATAGAACACCACAATTTTAATCCTTTCTCACTTCCATAGCACTGACATATGGCAGTTTGTAAACAGTTCAGGTTATTGGCTTTGCTATAGTTGTCAAAAAATATTGGTGAAGAAGGGAATTATAAAAAAAAAGATTTTAAAAGAGACTTTTCAAGACAGAAAGCGTGGCAACATGTAGAGGCAAAGAGAATTGTTTTAGTTACTTACTGTGTGACCTTTGGCAAGGAACTCTCCCCAATTTCTTCCTCAGTAAAATGTTGAACATAATGCTTAATCTGCATCATTAGTGTAAGAATTATAAACAGTATATATAAAGTGACTGGCACATAATAATTTCTCAGTTCATGATAGCTATTAACACAAAATTACTCAATTTAAACTTAAAAATTATAGCCTCAGATGATTAATGAATATATTCTTGTAACAATTATTTGCTTTGCAGCACTGCATACAAATAGCTTTGGTATTCATTACTTGAGGATACAAAATAGTAAGATTAATATCCCTTTCCTATTCCCATCACCAGCCAAAGATGGAGAATGAGTTGGAAGAAAGGACAAACAGACAGAAATTGCTGAACTATAAGGCAATGAGTGAAAAAGAGTAGAATATTACCAGGAATGGACTGAGGGCAGAATCAGCCAACTTCATATTTCTGAAACTGGGCAACAATTCTGCAAGTCAGATCAAAACATGGTGCCAACAGATATTTCTAAATTAAAAGTTAGATTGGCAAGACGTGATTACTAAACTCCCCAAATTTGTCCTTCACCTGCCATAATATTTAAGTTCCCAAAGGGGAAAAGATCCATAGAGCATAAAGCAAAGTGCAGGAATACCATATTACTGGCTGGAGGTACAGCCTCAAACCTAGTTTTCCTTGGTTCTGAAAGAGTACCATTCTGTGTAAATTTTCTGGGACTTATTTTTTTTTCACACATCAAGTTTCTAAAATTTATCCATGATTACAGAAAAGTAGATCAATCATTTTCACTGCTGTATAATATTCCATTGTGTGAATGCCCTAAAATGTAATTATTCTGTTTGTGAGTACTTGGGTTGCTTCTATTGTTTGTTATCATAATAGAGATGCTAAGAACATCTTTCGCTGTGTCTTGGTACATATGACGGTACTTCAGAACTTTTGTGGAAAAGAATTTAAAAATAATATGAATCTTTCTATGAATTTCTTCTAGAAATGTGTCTAGAAGTGAAACCTCTGGGTAAGTTATAAAATGTAGTGAATGCAGATACTCAACTTTAAAAATTAAATTCAAATTGCTTTCCAAATGTGTCATACTAATTTACACCCTACCAGCAATGTAAAAGATCCATATCTTCTCAACATTTGATAATTTCATATTTCTTAACTTTTGATATTCGAAAGAGTGTTAAATGCTATCTCACTATGATTTTTATTTTTATTTCACTGATATTAGTAAGATGAAGATTCTCTTATATGTTTTTCTTTATTTTTTCTTTGGTGAATATCCTATTCATATATCTTCTGCATATTTTTCTATGTTATTGTTTATCTTTTCCTTATTGATTTGTAAGAGTTCTTTATATATTACTGACACCAATCCTTTGGTGTGTAAATGTTGCAAATATCTATTCCTAAGTTGTGGTTTCTTTTCTCTCTTTCTTTAGGTGTTGTCTGTCAAACTAAACTTCTTGGTTTTATTATGGTTCAATTTATCATTTTACTTCTTTTATGCCTACAGATTTTTGCCTTAGTTAAGAAAGCATTCCCTATACATAGGTTATGAGATATTCCAACTGTTATTTTTCTTTCTCAAAGCATTCAAATGATGCTCTTGATACTTAAGTTTTTAATATAATTTGTGGTTTTAATTTTGTATTGATCTGAGACAAGGATCCACATGGACAATCGTTTTTTTAGCTCCATTTATTAAACAGTACCTCCTTTTCTAGCGACTTTTTTATGCTACTTCTGTTGCATATCAAAATTTCATATATAGCTCTGTTTCTCAAAAACTGGTCAGTTTCCTGATGCCTTCATTAATTCTATACTGCCTTAGTTGCTATATTGTTATAAGTTTTCTGTCTTTCTCCTTCTTCTTGAGATGTGTTCAGATTATTTTTGGTCCTTTCCTCTTCCACAGATACAGTCATCCCTCAGTATTTTCATGAAGTCCTCCACGCTTGAATCCCTGATATAAAATGGCATAGTATTTGCATACAACCTACATACATCCTCCCATATATTTTAAATCATCTCTAGTTACTTGTAATATCTAATACAATATAAATGCTTTGTAAATAGTTGTTGTACTGTATTTTTATTTGTATTATTTTTTATTGTTGTATTGTTATTTTCTATTGGTTTTTTATTCCAAATATTTTTGATATGTGGTTGGTTAATCTGTGCATGTGGAACCTGTGGATACCTAGGGCCAACTGTATTTTAAAATCAGTTAGTCAAGTTTCTTAACTTTATTCAATGTTCTCAATTTTATTAGAATTTTTATTGGAGTTGTACTTAATCTCTAAATTATTTAGGGAGAATTAATATCTCCATAATGTTAAGTCTACCTATCCATTGATAAGGGGTCATAATTTAGAATTAATTAAAGTTTTTTCGTAAAGTTGTATTTATGCATCTTTTGTTAGATTTACTACTGTGCACTTGTATTAGCTTGCTAGGACTGCCAGAACAAAATACCAGAGACCCGATGGCTTAAACAGCAGATATTTAATTTCTCACAGTTCTGAAGGTTAAAAGTTCAAGACTCAGGTGTCAGCAAAGTTGGTTTCTATCTGAGGCCTCTCTCCTTGACTTATAAGCAGTCATCTTCTCCCTTTGTCTTCATGTGGACTTTCCTTCAATGTGTGTCTGTGTCATAACCTCCTGCTCTTAAAGGACACCAGTCACATTGGATTAAGGCCCACCCATATGACCTCATTGAACCTTTATTCTTTAGAGTCTCTATCTGTCACCACTCGCAGAGTGATGGAAACATGAAGATTACTCAGAGACCAAGTGTTAAGAGCAATAAGAAGCCCGAAGGGACTGCATCAAGACGACTCCTTTTAGGAAGGAGAAGCAAGGTACAGCCCCAAGTTGGTTTTTGCTTCAGTTTTTATTGTAAAGACAAGGAAGTTACAGTAGAAGAACAAATGGTTAGTCAATCATAATAAGAACATAAAGAAACTGGCTACGTAACAATCTTCATCCAAGCATGCATGGCTCAAAATAGTTTAAGCAATGTACCATCAAAAAAGTCAAAATCTAAGCTATGTGATATGCAAAAGAAACAATAAGATAATCATTAAAGTGCCTGACTTCTTAAGAAACTCAAATGGCTTAAAGCAAGATGTGGAACAACCCCCATGTACTAACTAATCTAGCAGAATGTCCTTGGTAATCTTAACTCGTATGTTTTCCCATCATTGAGGTTTCACTACATTAAGAGTTACTGCCCTCAGAACAATCCCTGTTCTGCCTCAGTTCTCTTGTCCACATTAAAGGTTATAATCCTGTGTGAGTTTCCTAGTCTTTTTCAATCTCAGCATTCTTACATTCTTTCCTATAAGGTTGGGCTTTTACCCCATATCTGTAGGCCTTTGCCTCCTAGCTAAGGGCTTTTGTCCCATGAGATTTTAACTGCATACCCTATCTAATAGTGAAACATTAAAATCAAACATTTAACCCTCTACACCTATCTCCAAATGCAGTCACAATCTGAGATACTGAGGGTTAGGCCTTTAACATATGAATTGTGGGGTAGCATAGTTCAACCCGTAAGAGCACTGAATATGTTTTACTGTTTTGTTATTTTAAAATCATACATTTAAAAAATTATTTTTGTAATTGTTGTTGTTGTACATTGATCTTTTAACCAGTCTTATTGTCACACTCCCCTATTTTTCTAAAAACATCCTTTTCATTTGATTTCTTCTTCTCCAAGAAAAAAGCTTGCTGTTTTCTCATCATTGGGTTAATGCAGGTTAATGCAATGTCAAATAAAAAGTGGTGATTGTGTACATTCTCATATTTTTGCTGACTTTTAAAAAGAATGCTTTCATCTCCTCCTCATTTAGCATGATGTTTTTTATAGATTTTTATAGATGTCCTTTGTCGGGTTAAAGAATTTCCTGTTGCTGGTTTCCTAAGAGTTCTTAACATAAACTGGCATTTGGTTTTATCCAAAGAAACAGTAAAAGATGTTTTATGCTCATTGTTAACTTGCCATTGATTTATGTTTTCTCCTTTAGTCCACCTGTCCAGATTACCTTGCTAACTCTGCAGAGTTAAACTAACTAGCTGCAAAAAGCATATTGTTAGCCTTCACATATGGAACTTATCCAGCTGAAAAGGAAAAGATTTAAGGAAAAGGTATATGTTTATGCTTTTCCTAATGAAATAGCAGCCTTTTAAACTAAAGAGTAAATAAAAAGCTGAAGTAACTCAGACTCTTCAAAAGACATACTATCATTCTATGAAGCTGTGCAGTATAAATGGTTTAAGAATATGGGCTCTGTAATCTGAAAGCCCCTCTTCACCACTTATTAGCTGTGGACCTTAGGAAATTTATCTCATCCTTCTATGCCCCTATTTCCTCATATGTACAATATCAGTTATAATAATACAAGCATGTACCTCATAGGTTATTTCAGAACTGATTCAAAACCCTGAAAAATGCTTAGAGCAGCACCTGGTATATAAGTGCTCAGTAAATGTTGGCCACCATTATTTTTCTTGTTCTATAATATGCAAGAATGAGTCCAAATCAAAAGTACACCACCTTGCACATGTATCCATTTGCACTTATTTCCACCAAAAATGTTCTTATGTTCTTGCTACCACTGAAATGATGATCTCTTTGAGGGCTGGGCACAGTGCTAGTGAAGTAAGATTCTGTTATCAGAACTGTAAGGAGACAAACTGTTCCTAGATTACAATTGCTACCCCCAGGCACTTGACTTTCTGATGACTATCCGTTGTCATGTGAGGTGGAAAGAAAGGGTGGCTCAACTCAAACCCATTATGTTACTGTTGACAGGAATGTCTCTACACTGCACATCAACATATTGTCTCAGCACAACCTGATGTTTTGATCAGTTACTCAGTCTGGGGCAGGTCCTGGCAGAAGATAGTCTGGATGCTCTCCCAGGCGCAGTTTCTTAGGAGATGTTAAAGTCTCCAAGAAAATGCAATTGGCTCTCAGTATGTGAAGAAATCAGTGACAGATGAATAGCTACTTAAAAAGAAAATCAGATGTTTTTCCTCCTTTATAGTTTATAAGTACATTTTAGAACCCTAAAACAAAAAAAAGAAAAAGAAGAGGAAAAATGTTCATTTCCCAGAGTGTAATTTTTTTCAGGCATTGAGCCTACAGACCTGCAACAATTTACAACTGAATTAATGTCTTTAATGTGTGAACTTGAGGCATCTAAAGACATAACACATTCTCCAGATAAATGTCCTCAGAGACAGGCGTGTCATTTGGAAGACTTTCTCCATGAATAATGTTACTGACACATGCCTTGACAAAGTCTGTCAGATGTTTTCATTTTCAAGTGGAAGAGAAAACCATCTGGTACCCACAGCAAATAATCTCAGATCACTACAAGGAGAAACCCAGTATTTTACTCCAACTGAAATTTAGGCAAATTCAAAGGAAAAAGGTAAACCTTTGATCACTAGAGTACTTTTCCACTCTAGTTATCCGACATAATTTTGATAGGGAGAAATGTTCCCTCAGGCATGAAATAATCTATTGATTATTATTGGGGTAATTTAAGACAGACAACCATTTTCAGTAGTCTATGGAGTAGGTAACACAGAAACCTGACTTAATCTAGAGGCAGGTACTTGAAGTGAATATGAAGACTTAGACATTCATTGATCAAGAACTATGGGTGTAGGTACAGGGTCAAGGGTTAGGGACAAAAAGATTATGGTCCTTCACTTAGCGATCTTGTAATCCAGTAGAGAAAATACACAAAAAGAATATTATAAGCAATGCTGAAAGGGATGGAAAAGCTCTACACAGAGGAGAATAAAGGGAAGGAACACTTTGGGATGTTCAAAGACAGAAACAAAGATTCAACTCACATAGTACAGAATGGTTAGTAAATTTTCACAATAATAGCTCTTAAAAGGTTATACCACTTTTCAGATTCCTTTATTTTTGTCATAATGAATTTTTCATCCAAAAACACACTAAATAAATATGCTCTAAGAAGTAATAGTTGAAGTTATAATTTCAGGCAAAGATACATATGTTCACTCATCATAAATATCTGTAGTCAGAGACTATGATAATAGAACAAATTTGAATTGTGTGCCATATTTAAAAGAACTCAAAACAATTTTCTTTGGTTGATTCCATGGATGCAGAGGATTCAATGTAAGTTGAGCGAGTGGGATGAAAAATTTGGATTTTCTGTGACCCTTCGTAGTAAATGTGCATATGCACTTTTTCCATAGGCTTCAAAGCACTCTTCTATTTAGCCTTTATTTTGCCCTAAATGTGTTTTTTCTGTGCTGCAACTGTTTTAAAGTGTGGTTTGAAAGCAAGATAACTATGATCCTCATTGTTTGAAAAACTGATGAGGAAGCAGTGTAGAAAAACTAATCTACATTCAAAAATGACTCCCTCATACCCTTTCACCCCCAACACTCACCATCATGTGTCTTCATCATTCAGCACATACAATAAATTTTTAGCACATTGTATTTTACATACAAGGGGTCTTCCAAAAGCTCATACACGTATCTTTAGTTCTATTTTTCCAAGAACTTTTTGATGTACTCTCTTACAATCTACATTTTTTTACTTACAAACTTACATTTTGTTTATATGTATTTGCTTTTATTGTTTTATTGCTAAATGTTTCTGTCTGTGAAAATTGTTTGGATATCTTGTGTTTGGATAGAATGCATCAAAATGTTTTCCATTCACAGTAAAGGCATTTTTTAAAATTTAACAATTTTTCACTTAGTAGCATTGTTTTCAGGAAAAAAAATAAAGTTGTTAAGTAAAGAATAAGTGTACCTGCCTGTGTTAAGTGTTAGAATGTTCTTAGGAGTAAATCAGACAAATAGAGAATTCAGACATATGTGGAGAAGTAAAGGATGAGGAGAAAATTTAAGGGAGTGGGGTCAGCTCAGGTAAATACGGGGAGTAAAGAATGAATATGTTTTTTAAAAGAGAGGGGAAAATTTGATCATTCTACCTGAGAGTATAATTTCACAGTTTCAAGTATTAAATATCATTGAAAATCAACCTTCTAAAGATAATTTTTAAAAGCAATACAGTAATTGAATGCATGGTGAAGATAAAAAAACATATACAAATAGGATAAAAGGCAGAAGGAAGGGAATTGTCCTAATGTCCTAATGTTACAAAAATGGGCACCCGTGCTCAGGTAACTTTTCCAGGGACAGAATTATACATGGATTTTACTTTTAGGCTGATATCTCAAACATCTTAGTTGGAAGTGAAGATGATTTGCTATAGACAAACATTAGTTGACTCAAAAAGTAATTCTAGAAGTTGATGGAGTCACTGATGTTGGACATGCATATGAATAGTATGAACAGAATTATTTCAAGAAAATGTGGGTGTAAACTACTCCTCTACATATTTAGTCATATACTGCTCTAAAGTATTTTTAGTTTATTTTGATTTGATTTGATTTGCTGTTTCATGAGTTTTTTTTCCCATTCAAGACTACAAGCTTCTCCAGAATAGATATTGTATCATACTAACAAGCCAAATTATTTTTGCCCAGCACATAGTTATGAGTACATTAAAGCACTTAATATTTCCTGAATTAAATTACATTTACATATAAAGAAGACATGAACTCAAAGCAGAAGAAACAAAGCAGACTTGGTGACCTCCATTTCACCATTCGTCATGACTGAAGTCATAACTGATACCATCAGTAGGCCCTGACCTCCACTTAGGTTCCTGTTTGTAGAGTGGTTGGCAGGGCAGGAGAAAGTAGAGCTGACTGGCCCACCTTGGATTTGAACCTGTGACCTTGGCACCTTTAACACAATGGTGACCAATTGAGCTCACTGAATATGCCTATCTTTACACTTGGAAGGAGAAACAGCACCATGAAGGCTTTGTTTTTGTGTAATCACAATTAATGGGACATTTCTTCCTATGGCGAAAATATTTCCTATCTGATTTTTCATACTTCGACCAAACACAAGAAACTAGTTGTGAATAATAAGGATTCCAGCTAAAGTTCAGCACATATACTTTCTATATTTTGGTAAGAAGTCACCATCTTTATACCTTACACAAATCCATTCTTTGTGTTCTTTGGAAGAAATTAAAGATACTATAAACCTACTTAAAAGTTCAAGTATTGCTGCCCTTTTATTTAAGCTTTACTTCAAAGTAAAGAAAGGGGACAAAGGGCTATTAATAGAAAAAAAAATGAGACATTTATTTAACATACATATTCAGATACTCATCTTTCTTTCTTACCAATTAAAGTAACTTTTCTAGTGAGGAAAAAATAATTTGGAAATAACATTATCACTCAGCTCAATGAACTAAGCTTTTTGGAATTCAGTGCTGGAAGGGGACAAAAAGATAATCAAGTTCAACCCTCTTGCTTCATGGTAAGAATACTGAAATTGAGGGTCACACAAATAGTAATCAACAGAGGCAGTTAAAAAAAAACAACAACCTAGAACTGGTCATACTATGTAAAGACAATGAAATAAATTTAAACAGAACTCTATCATCAGGATTGGAGTAGGTAATTAAAGACTAGAATTTCCCAACTAGTTTCATTTCTAAATCTCAATTACTCTCTTTCACTTGTTCTTTCAGGCTCTATTATTTACTGATTATTTACTATGTGCTAGAGTGCTGGTTAAGCAAAGAGAGTTATAACAGAGAAGACATTTTGAGAAAGCTATTTTGGCTTTATTTAGGCACATTGGAAAAGCAAACTCAACTGAAAAGTATTCTACATATGATAAAAATCCCTAACACCCACCTCTTCTAGAGCCACACTTTTCCTCTGAGGCTGTCATGGGAGGGGGATGAATTGATGATCTTGGATGGGATTAAGTCAATATTTCTGTTGACCACAATACCTTTGTAATAAAGACACAGTAATATTTTCTGAAATTATATTATATTATTATATTAAATTATATTATTATAAAACTGTAATATATCATGTTCCTAGATATAAAAATAAAATATTATTCTGTCTCTGCTCTAAAACAAGACTTTACTACTAAGATTAATGAAATAGTTTCTTAAGAGTATCTCTCCATTAACAACTAAGAAGAGTTTGAGATTTTTCACTGCTTGCAGGTAACAAGTTAGCTTGCCATCGTTTCACGAATATGGCAGAAGACACAAGACTTCTGGGTCAGAGACAAGGTACTCTATTACTCACAGCACAGCAAACAACATGTTTGCATCAGTTTCCCTTACCCACAAGTTCCAAAGGGGCACAGAAAACAGGCTCAGACGAATTCCTGCACATACGGTGGGTTGCATTACAGGAGAGGAACTCCTAAGCTTAGGCAAACTGAATCTTTTATAATAGACAGTAAACCTACCTGTTTTAGCTCTGGAGGGAGACACTAACTCTATCTTCCAAGGCTTCTTACCATAAAAAAAAATTCTTGAAAAGATAGTGCAGAACAAAGGCAGTCAGTGCCTCTGCTTCCAAGACATGCATAAATGCAAGAGACACATGGAGGATTGCCATGCAACATTCCGTATCTCCCATCTCTGCTTTTTCTAACTCATCCTGTGTAGTACATTTAGATTCATATTCCATGAACACAACTGTGATCTTCTCAATCTCTTCATTAATTGCTATCAATGTATACTCATCTCATGCATCATCAAATCAAACCTCCTTGCCTGACATTATAGGCTCTGTACAACCTGGCCTAGCCTTCACCTACAGGTTTGCCACTCACTGTTCACCCTTAGCTCCAGGGTCATGAGAAAGTTTACCTTTCCCCAAACACAAGCAGACTCCTAGCTCCATTCCTCATTCTGCTCAAGCTCTCTCCTCAGTCTGGACAGCCATTCCCCTTATCTGTGCCTGTTGAAGTCCTGGTTGTTCTTTATATGCACACCTGCTCCATGAGGCTTTTCCTAAGAAAGCATTACTCTCTTTTCCCCTTTTCCCATACTGCTACCTGCTTGCATCTTTATTTTAGACCTTAGTCAGTGGGCTGTGAATTATTGGGTTTTTTGTGTATGTGTCACTTCCCTTGCCAAACTGCAATAACCCCACAGCATGGGACTATTCTTTCATTTTCTTATCCCTCAGGACATGAAACAAGTGCCTGGCATATGGTACATCCCCTCATATCCAGTTAATTGGATTGAATTTTGTGCCAATGCTTCCCAGAATCCTAAATGGATAGATGGTAAAGCTAGGTGGCTTTCTCCTTACTCTGCATCTTCTGACAGGAACAAGCCTCTTTATAACCCTCTCCCATGCCCCTCTCTGTGCCATTCTAGTTATTCTTTGCTCTCTACAACTTTGCTTCTCCTCTCCTTCTTTCCTCTTACTCTTTCCTCCTAGAACACAAAAAAGGTTTATCAGGACTATTGGAAGAGCAGTAGCCATGCTACCTTCTTTCTCCTTCATTTAAGTCCTTTTCAGCAACCACATACAGTTGTCCCTCAGAATCCTTGGGGATTGGTTCCAGGACCCCCAGTGGATCCAAACTCCTCAGATGCTCAAGCCCCTCGTATAAAATGGTGTACTATTGGTATCCAACCTATGCATATCCTCCCATGTAATTTAAATCATCTCTAGATTACTTATAATACCTAATACAATGTAAATGATATACAAAGAGTTGTTATACTTATTGTTGTTTTGTTTGTGTTATTTTTTATCGCCTTTTTCCTGAATATTTTTCATTTGCAGTTGGTTGAATCCACGGATGCGGAGGGCTGACTGTAATTGTGAGCCTGGTCCCTTCCAAAATCTTCTGTGCCTCATGGCTGATTTAGATGTGTTTCTTCATTCCCATTAGCAAGCAGGGTAGAATAGCAGAGGTGATGGTCTTGCCACAACCCCATGGTTCCGGCTCTCAGGCAGAGGTTCACGGGCCTGGTGCAGCTCTGAGACAGCTCCTGCAAGTCCTTGCTTAAATTGCCTGTGTTCTTATGTAACATGTGCTGGCAGTGAGCAGCCTGTCTGACCCTGTATCCTCCACCTGGTCTCCCTTCTGAGTGTCCTCACCTGGTCTTCCTTCTAGATGTCCCTATGGGACCTCTGTAGCAAAGCCCATGCTTTAGAGGACATGGACACTTGTGGCTGCCAGTGGCCTTCATCTGACCCTATGGCGGATGTTAGCCCAAGGGCTATGTACTCACACATTGTTTTATCTTTTTATTCTTCTTCAGGTTCCTACCAGGCACATCTTTATTGTTCATTACTCTTTCTTTTCATCAGCTCATTTTCTTTTGGCTAAGTCTAATTACAGATTTTGTGTGTGAATGCAGAAAGCACCTGCCTCCTTCAAGTGTTCATTAACAGCCATTGAAGCACAGAGAGTGAGAGGAGCATGCCAGGAAAACAGCTGGCATTATGTCAGTGACCGAGGTTCAGAAATAGTCTGTGTAAGTCCAAGCACCAATCATTGACCTTAATAGTGTGATGTTGGGGTAAAATCAGAAGAAGAAACTCAGCTACAAGACTTAAGATTTGGAAAGAAGGAATGCCCAGTCTTGCCCCCAGCAGAACATGTGCTCCCTGGGGAGACAAGGAACAAAATAACATATTAGTCTTTTTTTTTTTCTTAGTTATATTAATACAAATTTTGTATTCTCAATTGGGAACAAGAGATAATAAGAGGGAGCAGGTAAGGAGTCCGTGGCTCAGGCAGAAGGAACTAGAAGCCTGTAGTACTGAGTAAGCCCTGTGTGAACTATCTTAGCCTGAAATGGAAGCCCTCCTACCCCCTCATGAACTCTGTTCTCCTAACTAGAGTCAGGTCAAAGACTGACAACTTATTTATCCATTCAAGTAACTCATGAAGTCCCCAGAGCAAATTACCCCAGCAGAAATTTAATAAGGTCCATTTCAAGGACAGATTACAGAAGTCACCGGCACAAAGCTCTTCGCAGGCTTTCCAGGACAACTCAGCACCTCTGTGAAGATGTTTGGGCACCAGAATCCATCCCTGACTATGGTCAGTTCTGAGCAGGGAGTGTTACCTGGGAAATACAATACATCTGTGACCCTTCTGATTCTTAGCCAGGTCATATTAAATCTTTTAAAAAGATGTTTTGGAAGAAGAGATTATAGAGGAATAATATACAAATAACCAAAGTTTTTTAAACTAAACTTCTTCCAGGATAAACTTTGGTAAATTAATTCATGTACCTTCAAGGCAAGGACTAAAGAATAGTAACTCAGATGTAGGTCTTCCTGGATTTACTCCTTCATGAGAATTAAGGCAACGATTGCAGTTAGTACAATCCCTCCCCCCAAAAAGGTATTTTTTGTTTTGTTTTGTTTTGTTTTTCAGATTATGTTTCCTTTCTTCTGAAAACCTAGGTGTATAAATCCTCGGTTAATCAGAATGCTAAGAACAGAGAGCCCTTAATTTCAGAGAACCCACTTTACCTTCTGACTTCCCTTGAAGATACTTGTAATTAGCAGACATAGGGTTTCAGAAGTTTTTTATTCATATGCCAATGAAATAAATGGAATGTTATTATGGGCAGGCTTGAAGTCCTAAAGAGGAAAAATATTTATATATAGTTATTCCTTATATCTATACCCAAATCTCACAAAATCACAAATACACAGTTACAGCTGCCCTTGCAGCTCAATGACAAAGAAAATAAATACAGAATAAAAACATTCTATGGGAAAAGGAGAAAGTTTTTGCTTCATGCAAAAGCTATTGTACTCTCTTCTTTTCATCACTGCATTCCATAATAGTGTGGTTGAGTTTTGTCTTTGAGCAGAACTCAACTACATCAGCCTTTTCCACCTTGTAGAGTTGGAATACGGTGAATGAAAGAAATCCAGGCAACATCTCTCAAAGAACACACATTCTTCATCTTGGCTTAGACAATGTCCAAGTCTCTCCTTCTCAAGCTGAGAATCTATTGTTTTACATGCTATTTGTCCTTGCCTCAAAGTGCTCTCATTCCACCTCTTCACCCCATACCTCTAAGTTGATCCTCACCTATACCCAGTGCCACTTTTACTAACCATAGAATATAATCACCATTTATGTCTGTCTGACTCCTCCCCTACCCAGAGAGACTAGGGTAGAAAGCTAGGAAACCCTGGTAAGGGTATTAGGGCATGGAAACCTTTTATACTACTGGTTCTAGAATAAATTCTCAGAAAAACTGCAGGCACTATGAAGCAGAGGCCCTATGATCAGCCCAGAAATTCAAGTTGTGAATTCAAGTTGTGACTGATACTTAGGAAATAAAAAGAGATGTGACCCAAGGACAGGTTGATAAACGCAATAGTAGGAAGTAGCAGATGAGTTGGCTGCATGACTTTTGTTATTCTGTTGAAAAGAGAAAGGAATAGTCGTGTGTGTGTGTGTGTGTGAGAGAGAGACAGAGACAGAGAGAGATGTACATGCATGCACATTTTAATGAACAGTGCTACTTGGAGGGGGAGAAAAGAAATTGGATCAATGGTTGAAAAAACATGATGTCCATCCCTTACCAAGTTCCATGGACTGTGGGTGAGCCTCAGAGTACTGACTTGGTTGTACATTGTCTTAAGTCAAATTTCACAGAAGCAGAGCTCATGGCAGGGATTCACATGCATATGATTTAATGAGTAGATGATGCTTTACAGTGAAATCTCTGTGGTATTGCTATAACTTCCCTAGCATCTCTGAACAATCTGGAAAAGATTGCAAGTGTAAGGTATTAGCCACAGCATTTGCATGAGCTAAGAGAGGGATACAACACCAGTAGAGGGGGTCTGCATGAGGCACCAACAGGATCTACCACATACAGCAAAACTTCCTGATGAACTTTTGAAGTACACATACTGAAGTTCCACCTGGCAGATTATTTCAGTAGGTCTGAAGTATGACCTGGGCATCTATATCTTCTAAAGATTTCACATGTAGTTCTCAGGGGCAGCCAAGATGGAGAACTACTGCCCTAAAGAGGAAAGAGTTAGAGTCAGAAGCAAAAGACTGTTTCCATGAAATATTTTTTGGCATTCTGGGCTTAAACTTCAATGTCTTAGGGCCTAGAAAACAGAATTCAGCTCAGAATGGGGAAAGGCATATTCCTCCCATTTCTTTGTCAGGACAGTTTCAGCAAGGTCTAGGAACACTGCTGCAAAACACCTGCAGAGGATCAGTGTGGGGCATCTGAGATAACATCCTAGAAGGTGCCAGCATTAGCAGAAAAGTCAAGATCCCTCCTCAAATAATGGTGGCTGGGACTTTCTGAAAGATGTGAGGGAAAAAAATACACATTGACTTATTCCTGAACACAAGCAAGACATCTCCAGAGACTTCCAAAAATAAGTAGTAAAGATTTGAATCATTTAAGAAAGGGCTAAAAGACAGCATAATTTGAAAATTAATGCTCATGTCACCCCATTTTCACTTATAGTCTGATAAAGCTTGAGCCACTTTGTGTTCCATAATATTTAGGACAGCAAAAACAAACAAACAAAAAACCCTGAAGACTCAAGACCAAAGAAAATTTTATATATATTATGACAAGTTCATACAATGGGAAACTATGCAACCATCAGAAATCGTGTTGGACAAACATAGTGACTATAGTTAATAACAGTGTATTGTATGTTTGAAAATTGCTAAGAGAGTAGATTTCAAGTGTTCTCACCCCCAAGAAAATATGTGTAAGGGAATGCATATGCAAGTTAGCTTGCTTTAGCCATTCCACAACTAATACATATATCGAACATCATGTCGTACACCATAAATATATATAATTTTTTTGTGTCAATTAAAAAAAGAAAATGTGCTAAGCACTTAAAAAATCATGTTGTACAATACGTGCAACAACATTTATTGACAAGGGAAAATGCTTCTTATACACTGTTAAGTAAAAAAAATCACAATTCTCTATAACATGTGTCAAAATATGAATATTTATTATCTCTGGAATTATGAATAAATTTTCTCTCTGCCAGGCTTTCTGCATTTAATATGTATTTCTTAATAATTTAAAAATATAATTTAAAATAAACAAAATACAATAAAAGAAAGCTTACTAATTTTCCCATCGTAAAAATTAGTCATATATACTAGATCTTAGCCAGGATAAGCATAGCCTATCTTGATAATGTCACCAAAATTCAGCTGTTATAGATGTATGCAGCTATGAATTACAGAAGAAAAGTAGCCACCTGGTCCCTGAACGATCTGACTAGTTAGTCAAGATCAGAAGCTCATGACTCTTCTTCCCTGGGATTGTTTGTGACATAGGCAGATGAGGGATTTCTTTGAATGAGAAGGATGACTATCACTAACTACCTACAAGAGATGTGAAGTGTGGACAGTAAATTAATTCCACTTAACAGCTTACCCCTTCCCCTCTCTTTCTTTTGCCTAACTCTTTGGGGAAGTAATTTTGATGGAAACAAAGTTTGACCTATATGATCTCAGTTAGTTACATTGTAAAGAATAGATAATACTGACATATTACTCCCCCCAAATAAAGAGAAGATAGTAAGTTCCCAGAAAAGAAAAACAAGGCAACTAACAAAGGAATAAGAAAAGCACTGGATTTCTCATCACAAACACTGGCAGCTAGAAGATAATAAAATAATGCTTTCCCTTTAAAGTGCTATGAGAAAATTATTTTTAGCCTAGAATTATAGGAACACTGGATAATTGATCAAATATGAGAGTAGAACAAATATTTCATTTTTAAATATGAAAATTTCAAGAAAATGATCTCCCACGAACCATTTCTCAGGAAGCTATTTGAAGATGTGCTTCACCAAAATGCAGGAATAAACCAGAAAAGAGGAAGTTATGGGAATCAACAAGTCAGGAATTCCCAATGTTATTTCTCACAGGTATAGAAAAAAAATCCTAAAATTCATAAAGAACCACAAAAATCCTGAAATAGCTAAGGCAATCATGAGCAAAAGGAACAAAACTGGAGGTATCACACTACCTGATTTCAAATTATACTACAAAGCAATAGCAATTAAAACAGCATGTTATTGGCATAAAAATAAACACATCCACCAATGGAACTAAATAAAGAGCCCAGAAAAGAGCCCATACATCCACAGTTAATTGATCTTCAACAATGGTGCAATGAACAAACAATGTGAAAAGGACAGTCTCTTCAATAAACAGTGTTGGGAAACTGGATATCCACAAGCAAAAAAATGAATTAGACCTTTATCTCAGACAATATACAAAAAATCAACTGAAAATGTATTAAAGACTTAAACATAAGGTGTGAAACTGTAAAGCTACTAGAAGAAAACATAGGTGAAAATCCACGCAACATTTTTTTTGGCAATGATTTTTTAGCTTTGACCCCAAAAGCCCAGGTAACAGAAGCAAAGATAGACAAATGGAATTACATCAAAATAAAAAGCTTCTGCACACCAAAGGAAACAATTAACAGAGTGAGGGGACAAACTACCAATTGGGAGAAAATCTGTGCAAGACATACATCTGATAAAAGATTAATGTCCAAAAGATATAAGGAACTTAAATACCCTATGGGAAGAAGACAAATAACCCTATTAAGAAACAGGCAGGGGACTTGAATAGACATTTCTCAAAAGAAGACATACAAATGGCTGACAGATATATGAAAAATGCTCAATATCACTAATCATTAGGGAGATGCAAATAAAAAACACAATGAGGTATCACCTCACACCTGTCAGGATGGCTATCATCAAAACGACAAAAGATAGTAAGTGTTGGTGAGGATGTGGAGAAAAGGGAACTCTTGGACGCTTTTGGTGGGAATGTAAATTAGTACAGCCATTACGGAAAACAGTATGGAGGTTCTTCAGGAACTAAAACTAGACCTACCATATGGCCCAGCAATCCCACTTCTGGGTATTTACCCAAAAGATTTGAAATCAGTATATCAAGGAGATGTCTGCACTCCCATGTTCACTGTAGCACTACTCACAATAACCAGTTATGGAATCAACGTAAGTGTCCATCAATGAGTGAATAGATGAAGAAAATGTGGTATATACCTGTACACACAATTGAGTACTATTCGGTCTTTTTTTTTTTTTTTTTGTCCTTTTTGGAGACCGGCCGCACCGCGCTCAGCCAGTGAACGCTGTGAGCGCACCAGTCATGAGCGCACCGGTCATCCCTATATAGGATCCGAACCCGTGGTGGGAGCGCTGCTGTGCTCCCAGCGCCACACTCTCCCAAGTGCGCCACGGCCCGGCCCCTATTCGGTCTTTTTAAAAAAGGAAGAAATTCTGTCATTTGCAATAACATGAATGGAATTGGAGAACATTACGCTAAGTGAACTAAGACAAACACAGAAAGACAAACACTGCATGTTCTCACTTACATGTGGAATCTAAAACAATTGAACTCATGGAAGCAGAGAGTAGAAAGGTGGTTCCCAGAGGCTGGGGGATGGGGAGAATGGGAGATAATAGTTAAAAGGTACAAAGCCTCAGATAGATATGTGAGGAATAAGTTTAGTTTTTTTTTCTTTTCTTTTTTTTTTTTTTTTTTTTTTTTTTTTTCCTTTTTTTTTTTTTTTTTTTTTTTTTTTTGAGATCAATTACACAGCATGGTGAATATAGCTAATAATTAAGTACTATACATTAAACTTTACCAAGAAAGTAAATTTCAAATGTTCTTATCACAAAATTATTAAATATTTGAGGTGACCGTACCAATCAGTTTTATTTAACCATTCCACATTGTATCCAAAAATCATACCACTTGATATCCCATAAACATATACATCTATAATTTGTCAATTAAAAAATTTAAAAAAGAAAGTGTGTATAAATACCTCATACATACCCGATAGTTTATCAAACACTTAAATGACTGAATTAACAATTACCAACACATCTTTTAAGTGACATTCTTAGTTTCATCATTTCAACATGTATCTATAAATACCTCACTATACATTTTAAATCCACTCACTGACAACACACTTTCCCATTAAGACTTTAACCAACATGTAAGAAACTTCTTTAAAGGAGTATGTTTAAACACTTCAAACATACATGATAGCTTGTTAAACACTTAAATTCATTGGATTAATACAGTTACCCACACATCTTTTAAGTAACAGTCTTAGTTTCATCCTTTAAGCATGTGTCTACAAACACCTCAATACATACATTAGATTCACTCACTGAAATAACAGTTTGCAATAGGAACTTTATTCAATGGTAAGACACTTCTTTATTTTTTTTTAATTTATCAATATACAATGTATTGATTTTTGTGTCCCTTTACCAATTCCTCTTTCCCCCACCCCCTTCCCCCTTCCCCCATCATCATCATATCTGTTCACTTGGTAAGACACTTCTTTAAAGAAGTATGTATAAATACTTCTTACATACACAATAGCTTATTAAACACTTAAAGTCACTGAATTAACACAGTTACCAACACATTTTTAAGTAACAGTCTGAGTAAAAAAAAATTTTAAAAATATGTAAACCAGGAATCCAGTAGAGGGAAGAGTCAAAGGGCACCAAAGTCATACCGGCGCTTCATCAAACCTGGAGAGCAAAGAATTCCGATGTAGCGAGAAGGCAAAGGACTCAAGGAGCTGGTTCTCCACAACAAAAATGCATTTGACAAATAATCTGAGGGGTTTGGCTGCATAGAAAACAATTTCAGATTTCCTTGCAAATGCATAAAGCTTCAATATTCAAGAAGAATTAAATAAATGTAAAAACAAGTAAATTATCTCCAGGAAAATAAAGAAAGTAGTTCAAGGAACAAAATATAATTTTAGAATATTATTTGGCTCAAAGGAAGAAATATTTACGTTGTAACAAGAAAACGATCTATGTGAGTTTTACCAAATATTCATTTAAAGCATAACAGTAGGGTAGAGAACACTAAATAAGCCCAAATCCTAATCTTTTAAAATAGGAAATCAAGTGATAATGCCTAAAATTAATGAATCAACAAATAGCAATTGCCAAAGATATTTACATACATAGAGCTAAATATCAGAAGGAACAACTAAAGAATTGAAAGTCTTTGCCTGTGGGAAGACATTTAGGGATATGAAGGTAAAAGGAAACTGATGCTTTCTAATGTCTCTTAGCTCTATATGGCTTTCAAAATTGCTTTCTCACAGTATTTTGATACAAATAAAAATTAATTTAAAGTTAGGGATCTTCGGTGCTCCCCTCTGTCAAATCTTTAAAGCAACAAATGATTCATATTTACTTTCTGTTCCTCATCTGCCTAAACATAAAGTTTTAATTCCATCCCTGAGATTTTATCCACAGAATGCAGCTACATTCCTGCCTTGCCAAATTGAGTTTGTTTAGTAGGTTAAAAATACCAGCAAGATACAAAGCCAGTGCAAGAATATCATATTTTTTAAAACCTGTTAATTAATATATTTTCTTTATCAGTGATATATTTGGTGAATTATTCATACCGACAGCTTGCAAATGAATTTGGACATAAAAAAGCAAAAGTTTGGAGCAAATTGCCCACATAATTACAAATAATTTTGAAAATTTTACAATAAAAATATACTCTAATAAAATTGACTTTTGTATGGAAATTAACCAAAAGTGTTTTGAAAGATGTCGATGTCTGACTAAGACCTGGAGAATATATACGTAGCACATGAAGCTAATACTTCCTGAATGCATAACACATTGTAAGCTGACTTTAAAACCTAGCTGTACATTAAGATGCAACTCCCTTATCTTGTTTAATCTCCACCAAAACAAATATATCTATTAATGTGTATTGGGATTTAGAGGCTTATTACATAAATCAGAAGTTAAGGCTGCAGAAAAGCATGGGGAGGTCAGAATTTTCTCCTTAGGAGACCACTCATAATTAGGAATTTTACCACAAATACAAATGAAGGATGTTTTGACTATCCAGACGTTTGGATAGAGCTATATCCCAAAGCTATATATAGCCTAACTTTATGAGAATTGTAAGAGGACTTAAGGGATAATACTGAGTATATGTGATTTTGCCAGAGGTGCTAATTTGAGAATATATTCCTTGTGCAAGATGCAGTCTATTATCCAAGGAATTCTTGAAAGTGTCCTGGATATTATTATGATATAAGAACTACATCACCTTCATAATTTTCTACTTAAGTAATTATTCTATCAGAAAAGATGGCAATACATACCAATTTATTTGATAGTACATTAAAATTAATCTTAAAATTTAAGAATTTTCTTCTATTATGTATTTGTCACTTGTTTTAAAAGTAGCAAATCCTCCTCATATTTATCCAACAAAATACGTAGCATAAAACTAAGCCAAGTGGAGTAATCTACAGCTTTTGACTTAGTATAACTGAAAAGATGTTACATAATTTCTGTCGAGTGATCATATGTATATATCAGTTAAGATCTTGTATAACAGAAAATCAAAATAATAGTGGCTTAGACAAGACAGAAGCTTATGTTTTTTCATATAAAAGAATTCAGTAATAGGCAGCCCAGGGTTAGTAAGGTGGATTCTCAAGCCCAGATTTCTCAGTTAAGTGAGATTGCTGCCAGAGCTCCAGCAATCACATTCATGTTCCAGGAAATGAGATGGAGAAGAGTGGCAAGAAAGGGCAGAGGCACTCCCAGAATCTGTCTTGTAAAATTTCTGCTTACGTAACCACACCTGTACAAAGAAAGCTAAAAATTGCAGTTTTTGATATTAGTAGTCTGTGCCCTGTGAACAGTCTTGGTTCTCTCTCTTAGGATGGAGAGAAGGGAAGTTAGAAAAAACACCTTGCCACCACTGCCACAATGTGCATGCTTAGATGCTTCTCTAAACTACATCAGACAGTAGTAATGACCGTTGTTCAATGAAAGCTCATATAAACACATTTGCTGCAATGTCACTTGTACATACTTTCGTGAGATTTTCCTCAGTGGTATTCTTTCTCTTATCTACTATTTAATAACTTTATGCTATACAAGTATATTTTCACTGTCGGGTTTCAATTTATTTCCGTGAATTTCATCTTTGAAAGAAATGGAGAACTTGATTTATATGCGGACTGTGCTGTGTTTCAAGATGCTACTGTAATTTTGCAGGAATATCAGAAATACTTTTAAAATACTTTTACCGCATAAAATACTTTGAGAAAATGAGTAACTTTTTTGTTTTGTTTTGTTTTGTTTTGCTGTGAAGTACCAACCTTGAATACAAGCAAATGTCTTCATATTTTCTCCTCTGCAAGTGACTTTGAGTGAGTTTCTGCACATTGTGTGCAGTCTGCAGTGCAGTAACAGGAGCAGGAGGAGGATATAGGCTGGAGGATGCCCCTGAGCTTTGCCTGACATTTTAATAAGTTCAGTGCGTATGTGCTCTACTAAGTACTTGCTAATACAAATTTAGCACAGTGGCTATATAGAGCCTAGACTTTATAAGACTTCTAATACAGCTACAGTTCTTCATAATTCAGTGATGGCAGAAAAAGCCTTTTTTAAAATTTATACCAGTCTCCAAACTAGTGAGCCTAAAAGCACAAGCTAATGCACTGGTGGTTTCTAAGGTGTGAAAATTGGTACATGACCTATTTTAGACAGTGTCAAGTTGCATTAAACCTTAAAATAGTTTTTAAATAAATTTTTAAATAATTAAATAAGACATTTATAGACATTCTAAAGCATCTAAGATTCTGAGAATTCAGTTTAAATGAATATCATAGCTCTAGATAATAAGAGCTTCATAACCCATTGAAGTTTCCCTTTTGCCTTCTATGATCTCATTTATCCACACAACAATCCTGTACAGCATTATAACCCCAATTTTAGCACTTTTTTTTTTCTTTTGAGTAGTCTGAAGCTAAGAGATGTCACATAACTTCCTCAGCATCACTCACAGAGCTCATGAGGAGGCAGCAAAGAGAAGCATAAACCCCTGCTCTCTGCCACCTGGCGTCATGTTCCCCAAATCATCTTAGCACTTTGCAGACATGCAGTCCTGGGCTTTCATGCTGATGGACATTTATGACTGCCAACAGAACCCTCGGCTTAATGGTTTTACACTTAACAGAGGAATAGTCTTCAATAGTGGTCATATTGCTCATTGTTAGTTGAGAGATCTCTGCCACATTCCTGCTCCAGAGGAGTTGACTGGGGAGAAAACAACAAAGAAGAGATCCATGAAATGAAGACTCTGATGTATCTGCGATGTAATTTTTAAAAGACAAGCTAAATATGCTTTTGTCGTCACTGTCGTTGCTGATCTCCTGAAAGTTATTCCTGGTGCTCTCGGCCACAAGCTGCTATGTCAGTGTGTTGTTCCAGTCCTGCTAAACTGAACATGAAGTCTTGGAGGTAAAGGATAGTTGTGACCAGAGTGTTCTTAGGGGAAAGCATGTTGAAAAAATCATTGTTGATTTTTAGTAACCACATGGGTTCCCATATAACCTGAAAGTAAAAAGGAACCTAGCTCTCTTGTGAAATCTGAATTATTTTTGGTTTTTCTTGTTGTTCTGCTCTGTGGACATTTCAAGTTGACAAAGTTTATCTTCAGTGCATTCTGAGTCCTCTAAGATAACCCAATTACTTCTCTCCTTTCTTCTTTCAGAGTATTTCCCCTGTGCACAAATCAAGCCAAAGGAAAGGTATTTATTAAGCATAATAACACTAACATGTGAGTGGCTTAATACTCTACGACCTTCAGAAATACTTATTTTTAAAAGGAGAGATACCAGAAGAAAGAAAAAAATAATAATATTCATTCAGCAGTGAGCACCACACACATTACCGCACATACACTTTACTACAACATATTTAGCAGTGTCCTCAGGTCCAAGAGTCAAGAAAATTGAAATTTAAAGAGGTTAAATGTTATCACATATATGATTAGTATTAACAGTAGAAAGTAAATAGAGGAGCCGCTGCATCTGACCACAAACTAGGGTGATACAATCTATCATTAGGATGATTTTTTTAAAAAATTGGTAGAGAAGAAAGATTTGAACTACATCATTCGAAGCTGCTATCTACCTCTAGCAAAAATAAACTCTAGGCCTGCACCATACCATATGGTAGCCACAAGGCATGCGAGGCTATTTCAAGTAACTGTTGGCTACTGCATTGAATAGTAAATATACAGATCATTTCCATCATCAGAGAAAGTTCAATTGCACAGAAGGGCTCTAAGGTATTTTCAGCAGGATGAGATGAAGTAAAATATATTTGTATTCTATGTTTTAAAGATCTGTAGCAATATCAAAACGTAAACAAGTGGTGTGTATGTGTGTGTGCGTGATATTTTCTTCCTTGAAAAGAGGGGAGGGGGCCGGCCCGGTGGCGCACTGCTACAGTGTGCCACTTGGGAGTGCGGCGGCGCTCCCACCGAGGGTTCGGATCCCACATACAGACCGGTTCCCGCTCACTGGCTGAGCGAGGTGCGGGCGCAACACTGGGGGTTGCGATCCGTTGCCGGTCACGAAAAAAGACAAAAAGGAAAAAAAAAAACAAAAAAAAAAGAAAAGAGGGGAGGATGAGATAAAGGGAAAAATGAAAAGGAAGATCAAGAAGAGACTTTCAAACTTTAACAAGGGCAATCACCACAGGCTCTGTTTGAGATGAAGGAGTGATGCAAGATATAATCAGCTCTTGCAAGGAAATACTTTCCTGTAAAAATAAACTGTACAAAGAAGACTTCAAAAGATAAACTCCAAGTACTTCCGCTTTTAGCCAAGACGAAGTAACAGAGACCAATTCACCTTTCTTCCTGAAACATCCAAAAATTAAATTAAATTAAATCAGACAAAATATATACCACAGATTTCAAGACCCTGGACAGCAGACAACAAAGGAAAGTGACTTCTGAAAGATGCAGAAGAGATGAAGCAAGCCTTAGCATTGCCCATATTACAGCTTTAAAAAGTTTCCAGATCATAGAACAAGAAAAGGGAAGCCAGAAAGAAAACACGCTGAACTGAGGAGATGGCACTGGAAGTTCTGAGAGAAAAAGGCTGCCAGCATTTGCAGAGCAGAGGACCAGTGCGGAGAAAGCGTCCCAGAGAGAAAACACCAAAGATCTGCAAAAGGTCGGCCTCAAGAATTCAGCAGAGTACATTTCAGCGACTTCCTGAGGAAACTTTCTGAAACTTTGTCATTCCTTCCCCTGGGCAGCCTGATATGGTGACTGAGTAAGGGAGGAGTCGAAGAGAGCAACCATTTCGTCCTAACATGGTAGAACTGTGAAGGGATTATTCACTCCAGAACTCCCTGCCAGGTTGACCGAAGTCTTGTTGGGGCTGCATTGCACAGTCTGACCTCTCTTCTGCCCAATCTTTCCTCCTCCCTCTTCCTCTCACAGGTATTGATCTTTAATAAGTGTCTTGCATGAAAACTTCATCTCAGCACATGCCTCTGGAGAAAACACTGGTGACAGAAGGAGATGACTCCAGCATGACAGCTAGTCTAAATCTGTCTTGAGCAAGGGTGTGCATAGTGATGCAATTTATTGAGAAGGGAATTACTTTGGGAAAAACTGGTTGAGTGTATAAATGTGAGAGGTGGATATGAAGAGTCTGTTTGATTGTGTTACGTGTGAGATGCCTATTACATATCCAAATAAAGATGTGAAGACAGTTAGCTCTGTGATTCTGGACCTCAAGGGAGAAATCAGAGCCAGAGATAAAAATATGAACATCATCAGCATTCAGACAGAATTTAAAGCCATTAAACTGGATGGAGTCTTCCAAACTGCTGAAAGTCTAAACATTAGAGTCCCACAGTTATTACAACATATTTAATTAAAAAAAAAAAAAAAAAAAAGGAGTTCCTGGTTATATGAGTTTTGAAAAACACTGAGTCACTGAATGCTCTACTTTTTCTGGGAAATTCACATTGCACATTTATTAGCAAGGCAAAGGTCCTGAAAAGTCCTACGATTAAAAAAATAATAAAATAAAATAAATTTTAAAATAAATAAAATAAAAAAAGATTAGCTTTGTTTCACCTGGCATTCTCATTTTTTTAATAAAAAAATTTTTAAGAGGACATCTGTTAACATTTTTTCTCCTGAATTACAGTTTGAAATTGTTGCTCTATACTAAAAATCTAACCTAAAATTCTCATTTTAATTCATATATATGAAAAAATAAGAAGACTACCTTTTAAAATTTCACATTTACCTATATTTATATAAGACCAGGCCTTCTAGTCTGTACTTTTCAAAACTGAAACTATCATTTCCCAACTGTGATATTTACTGATTTTGTTTTTCCTCTATTTTTCTTAATCACAGCTGAGCCAGATCATAAGTCTAAAAATGAAAGTGTAAGCTGGAGAGACACACTGGGATGTAGTGGGCAGAGCACTGCTGTGACAGTCACAGTGCCCAAGTCTGAGCTCTGCCGCTAACAGGGTGTGAGATCGAGGCCAAGTCACAACTCTGGGCCTCAGTTTACTCATTATAGAAAGAGGAAGGTGAACAGATGAACTTTGTTTCCTTCTTGTTCTAAAAGTGTGTGAAAGAAAATAAATGACAGTGAGGAATAAAGAGAGCAAAGCACACTTTACCCGGTTTGTGTTGAAGAACATTAATATCTAAAACTTCTCTTTTCTCTATAGCACATTGTGGTCATTTTATTAATATCTCTGAAACAAAGTATAGAGGAAATTCCTAATTTGTATCTTACCAGTTGCGAGCAGACATTTTTTTAAAAGGTTACTGGCTAACATAAAATTTGCAGATTAGTAGATTTTACATCTCCCCCATAAAACAATAAAGAGATGAGAGTTACCTATGAATGGTTTTCATTTTAAGGTTATTGCCTTCCAGAGCTCTGAAGACACTCGTATTTCTTGCTGCTAAAAATAATGTCGAACTTGTGGTTAATGAAGTAATTTTCCTTAAGCTTCAACAGTTTTCATAGGAGGCCTGGCATTTAATAGCAAATATGCTGCAGTACTTTCAAACATGATTAATACTGTACCTAAGAAATGTGGAGAACAGGTGTGTAGAATATAAATCCCATATCATAGGATAGCCAACTTTAACCTGGAAACACTGAGAGCCACCTGAAAGGACATATATGGAAATGAAATCATTTCTGAATTGAATTCAGTCCAATTTCAGAGAAAGGTAACTCTAAAGTGGAAAGCATCCCCTGAATCCTCACATATCGTCTTTAAAATAACAAAGCGGGATACTGGCACAGGCTTTTTTTTTCCATATCACTTCACTTCATTTTTGTTCTTCTGTGATTAGATGGATAGTCTCACAAGATATATGAAGCATATCAAGTAAATAAGCAGAGACATGAGCTGCAGCTCTTGTCTATGCAACTCAGATGTAGAAGTGAAAAATTTGTTCTTAAGCTGCCGAGAAACAAATACAAAAATTAAGCTGATGTTCCGTGACACCATGACTATCAGGAGGCACGGGTACTGGTGTTTGTTTTATTTGTTTTAAACTAAACTGACACAACTGCTTGTCCAAATGACATTTACACTATAGAAAACCATGATATTTTGGCACCTTGCAGCCTCAGCCTAAGAGAAACAAACGGTTTAGAGAATAAACACTAAGAGGAAATTTCATATACTCAGCAAAGAAAATTCATGATGGCCAGAGGGGAAAACTCAGGAAATCCCAATCTAAAAGGCTTCCAACAGACTTGTTTTTGCAGGGGAGAATAATTATAAATGGAGAACATTTCTTAAACCCAAATTCAGAGTTCCTTTTGTTAATAGGGAATTAGAAAATTCTGGGAGACACTCAGAGGGAAGCTGATCTACCCTGCACCTCCAGTTAGGCTGGAAAAAGTATTCTCAGCTGCTGAATGGGTATAGATGTTAGTGGTAGATCACAATGGAAGGAAGTCCTCTACCCCAGGATGACACAGGAGATATCTCTGGAATAAAAAAGGCCAGAGGCCTCAGGCAGCAGTTGAACAAAGAGGGTGCCAAGCTAGCAGTAGCTAGGGAGCAGATGCTTGCCAAAACTGAGATGATCTTTAGAGGATACTTAACAGGCTTAAAGGAAAAATCCAATATTTTGCATATCCATTTCATAGTCCAGCTTTTATCTCACAAGTCAAGGTTAATAATAGAACTGAATTTAGCATTAGGATTTTAGGACAAAGCATTTTAACCTAAAGCAATAGAATTCTTAAGCATGTATACTTTCATTTTCAATGTTCTCTTTCCATAATTTATAAGCAAAGAGAGCTAACATATAAAAGCTTTCTATTAAAGTCTTACATTATAATGACACAATTTCTCAGGAGAAAAAAAAAAAAAAAAAAAAAAAAACTCCTCTAGGTTTAACCTAATAGTAATCTCAAAATTTTCTCTGATAGTCATAGAAGCATGAAGAGGAAATGTCTGGTGTAGTTGGAGTAGAGGGTAGCACAGTTTTATATATATGTAAAATATATTCAGACACTTCTCTGCTTATATTTTGGATAAAGCCTGAGAAATCTTGCTAGAGAAAATAAAAGCTGCATATAGTTCTCCATTGAAGCACTTGGAGCTAAGCAGCAATTTAATAAGCCAGCATGTCAGAGAACTAAAGGATATGTTTTGATAGAAGGAAGTAATCTTCAGGGTTTGGGGGTTTTCAAATAGAAGTGGGTTTTTTTTGCTAGAAACGTGATATTAAGTTAGAAAAGATCTGCAACACCTGCCACTCACCTGTGCTTGGGGAAAAAGTAAAAAACTGGATAAGAAGGGTGTGAGAGTTTGAGATGGTGAGGATACCCCACCAAGATAAGATAAAGGAAGTCCCTCAAGCACTGGCAGGCCAGAGGGCAGACAAACAGCATCCTGATAAGAGGCAGCACCCCAGGAGGCCACACTCAGAAAGCAATGAAAATACCTAACACACACACACACACACACACACACACACACACACACACACACATCCCACAAGAAAATAATAAGAGCATTTTCTTACACTTGTATGTATAAAGTACTTCAAACACATCACCTCATTTGAGCTTTAAAAACAAATCAGATAAAAAGAGGTTATGATCTCTTTCATACTAATGAAGAAACATTGGCTCAAAGAGGTTAAGTGACTTGTCCAAAGTCACATAATTTAAAAAGTCAAAGATCGAGAATATTTGGTATCTTCAGTATTTAAAAATATTTAACATTTCAAAAGCACATACCTCTTTATCCTAAGCTATATACAAATACTAAATATTAGCCTTCTTGAGAGTCTTTCTCAATTAATGAAATTAAATTGCTATAATTACTCCATTAGGAGGCATCCCTTTTCTCTGGGGTCCATGAGGAAAAATTTTTTCCTAAGCACTATCAAGCCTCTGTCACCCCTTTGCTCACTCTTCAGAAGATGACAGACATCTGACTAGAAAGCAGGCCTGCATGTAGGAGGCTATGGTTGTCTCCTACTTAGCCAGATGGTCAGAAGAGGCTACAACTACACAAAGAGGCTGTCTTGTACAGCATGGCCTGTAACTGGCTGGGTGCATCCATCCTATTCTGGTAACAGGCCAAGAGACTTTCATGCTAAACTAGGTCTATTATTAATAAGTGAGGTATCGTAGACACCATTTTACTCTTTGCCTTATTTCTCAAGTTGCTGTTAATCCCAAATAGAGAAGAGGGATGCTATTTATTGAGGATCCACTCAGAAACCCCAGTGCTACAATAATGCTTTTATTATGAGCATGAATGCCATTAGAATTTCAGATCCAGTAAGTTCTGGTAATAGTGGATTGAGAAATTTGGGCCAAACTCATATAGAAGAGCTCATTAGTATATATATATTTTAAATCACCTTGATGGAGTTTGGATGTGTTGTCCCCTCCAAAACTCATGTGGAAATTTGATCTCCAATGTGGCAGTGTTGGAAACTGATTGAGTCATGGGGGCGGATCCCTCATGAATGGATTAATGCTCTCCCTGGGGGAGCGAGGATTAATGAGTGAGTTCTCACTCTGTTAGTTCCCACGAGAGCTTGTTGTTTAAAAGACCCTGGCATCTCCTCTCTCTCTCTCTTGCTTCCTCTCGCCATGTGATCTGCTTGTACCCGATTCCTTTCACCATGTGATCTGCTTGTACCCCCGGCTGCCTGCCACTTTTCCACCATGAGTAGAAACAGCCTGAGGCCCGTGCCAGATGCAGCTGTCCCAGAATCGTAAGCCAAATAAACCTCTCTTCTTTATAAATTACCCAGTTTCAGGTATTCTGTTATAGCAACACAAAATGGACTAAAACGCACCTTAAAAGGCTAAGAGTTAAAACAGTAAAAGGCATAGGGAGATCAGCCCAGAAGTATGGAGCTGTTTTTCCCTCGCAGATTTCCACAAGCAATGCCAGAGAGAATAAGAAATTGAACTGTACCATTTGAAGGCCTTCTCAGGATAGGTGTTTCAAAATTTCAGTTGAAAGCTGTAAGAATTGGGGGAGGGAACAAAATACTGTATCCTAGGAGTATTTAAACTAGAAGTAGTTAGATCTTTGCATAGATAGAACCTGAGATTTGAACCATTTTAATTCTTGAAATAGAACTTAAGTGATTCTGCATTGCTAGAGCCATCAGGAAGCACCAACCTGAAAGAAAAAAACGTAAATCTTCTTTGGAGAGAGATAACATCATAATAGACCTTAGCTTACTTCTACAAATAATTTTCTAATTACAAGTTCAAACACAATTGAAAAATAGCATGGCATACATTGACAGAAAGACACAAAAAATAGAAAAAAATATGGATTAACAATTAACAGAAGAACATATCTGGATGGCCAGTAATTATAAAAATATGCTCAAAATATCAATTATTAAAATATACTCAAAATCTTCAGTAAATGGGAGAAATGCAAATTTAAAATGAGATAACACATTCACCCATTGGATTGGTATAAATTTTAAAAGGCTATCATTTCTCTTATTGGCAGATATATAGGAAAATCAGTATCCTAAAAAGGAACTGCAGGTTACAATGTTAATTTTTATGGCCTTTTTTGGAAAAACAATCTTTCAACATCTATTAAAATTAAAAATATGTCTACTATTTGGTCCAGCCCACTTACAGGACTGTATCCCACAGAAGTAAAACAATCAGTACACAAGGATATATGTTATTGGTGTTTACCGCTGCATTATTCTTAGTGGCAAACAAAGGGAAAGAAAAAATGTTAATTCTTACACAGCACATCTGAATGGCCAGCAATCATGAAAACATACTCAGCAATGTCTGATCAATGGAGAAATATGTCAATTTACGTAGGTCAGAAAGTCATTTCCTAGAATTCCCTTCCCTTTATAGTTGCACATTAGGGTTGGATACAAGACAAATTTGCCCAGGATTTGAAAGGCAAAAGTGAAGCAGGAGCCATCTCATTCTGAAAGTCTGTATAGGTAGGTAGCCAGGTCCTATCACACTCCTTACATCATTCCAGCTTGCACACAGAGTAGCCGATCTACAGGTCCACCTTGTTGGCTTGGGGCAACTGCCAGACCCACATCTGCTCCCATAGACTCTCCTCTTCAGCTTCTCCGACTCCTGGGACAGGCACTTATGCAACTCCATGGTGAAGGTGATCAGCTTTCTCTTCTAAGTCAAACACAGAGCCAAGCTTAGAGGTTGTGAAAGGCACATGTGGGTTCAGTTTGACCTCCTGGGTTCTATTTGGTCTTCACAATTCATAATTTTTCCTTACTCTTCCCTGCTTCATTTTCAGCTTTTCTTCTTAATTGCTGACCCTTCTGACCTACATGAACTTCAGGCTAACCATCACATGCAGAAGTAATACCCTTACATGACTTCTTCACCAGCTTTCACAAATGGGTTGGGTCTAATTCCTATAATAAATTCCTTTTTCCATATGATTTATGACCATTCTACTTCTCTTATAAAACTCTAATTGATACAACCCCCATTAATAGAAAACTAACTGAAGAAATTAAAAACAGGTAAAAACGATGACTGCAAAAAGTTTACAATATTAAATCCATACAAAATTATGCATGTATATAAGCACATAAAGGAATTAAAGATTTTAAAGAAAAAAATATATACAAAAGTTGAAATATTGACTTTCTATATTCTAATGGAAAATCTTATACATGTTATCCATGGATTCTCTTACCTGAGAACACCCTTCAAAGGTATGAAGTGGTGAAACAAGTATCTCTTGTCTCTCCTTTTTTTTTCTTTTTTTGTTTAATTTTGTTTGAACTCTCTTTATCGGGATTCCTAAAAACTATTCTAACGGGGAAATTTGGTTTTGTGTGACTTAATTATGCACAATTTGGGGATGCCTTTTAAAGAAAAATGCTGCAGTTTGAATGTCTTCCTAAGCTCATGTTGAAACATAACCCCCAATGTGGTGGTGGAAGATGGAGCCTTTGAGAGATGATTTGATTGTGGGGACTGTGCCCTAGTGAGTGGGTTAATCCATTCATGGAGTAATGGGATGATGTTTTAATGGGTTGTCATGACTCTGATGCATTTATAAGAGCAAGAGAGAAGGTTAACTCTCTTGCTTCTGCCATTCTCACCATGTGATACCCAATGTTGCCACGGGACCCTGTAAAGAGTTCCCACCAAGGAGAAGGCCCTTATCAGATGCACCGCCTGGACCATGGACTTCCTAGCCCTAAAACTGTAAAAAATAAATTAGTTTCTATATGAATTACCCAGTTTCAGGTATTCTGTTATAAACAACAGAAATGGACTGATACTGAAAATAGTTTCCTCACCTGGATGGCTAGAAAAAACCTATACCCAATGCTACTGCAAATCACGTAAATACAATTTCATTAAACCCAAACATAGATGCACAAATTAACTTTTCCTTAGAGTGATGTCAAAAATGCCCGTGATCACTTAAATGTCACCCACATAAAGGGAAGAATGATCAAGTGAAGATCAGAAAATAGAGACTGTGGTATTAATTGACTTCATTCAAATATTTTACTTTTATAAATTTTACCAAGTATGTGAAAACATTCCTACAGCTTTTCTTGAAATGGCCTGTGGACATGAAGTTTCTGAAGCTTAAGTTTTGTTAACTTCATGGTGAATCATAGTGAAAACTCTGTCAAATATTAGCATATTTTTGGTGAAAACTGGAACTCAACCAAAGAAGCCTAACTCCTAGTCCATGATTTCCTTTTTATTTCTTTTCTTTTTTTTTTTTTAAACCTGGGAGAAAATGAGCAATTTATTCAGTACAGGGCTCCTTTTCTCTTACTACCAGTTCCAAATCAATGAAATATTAAAGTTTTAGGATTCCGTTAATTCTCAGAAATAAATCTTAGAAGCAGCATGTTATAATAAAAATATGTACTGGATAGAAATGGTGTTAGAAATTTTGGATTGATGAATCATGCTACCACTGATTACCTTTGGTAAAATCAACTTCTCTGGGCCATGAAGAGGATTCATAAAGCAAATGTACCTCACAGGACGTGGTTTTCCAAAGCCTTGCAGTTTTAAATATTAACCTTGCAAAGGACAGGAAATTTCCCTCAGGCTATAAAGTCTCTGGTGTAAGATAAAGAATTCTAACACAGCAAGGTTGCTGGCTCAAAGACAGACTAGTTACTGATTGATATGTAAAGATACTGAGAAATTGCTGTAAGAAGGAAAGTTTGCTAAGATCAAGCTTTTGTTAATGGATCACTTAATTGCCTTACTGGAATGTCATCTGGCTTGTTTCACTAAAAGTTACCAGCCTATACTGTTAAACTATAACCCCACCTATATTCTCTTCCTGTAACTTCCTGGTCTGGAAAATAAATGCAGGAAGAGAACCCCAATTTGGGTTAATTTCCTAAGGAAGGAAAGCCTCTATCTTGAGGGGTTCCAAGGGAGTTTAATCATTTCAGGGCCTCTGACTACTCAGAAGAGATGGGCTTTGAGTAATCCTTTGTGGTTCTGTCTGCCAGGGGAAATGGGGTCACAAATCCATGGGGGGCAAAGCAACAATAAATCTTAGAAGCAGCATGTTATAATAAAAATATGTACTGGACAGAAGCAGTGTTAGAAATATTGGATTGATGAATCATGCTACCACTGATTAACTTTGGTCAAGTCAACTTCTCTGGGCCTCACTTCTCATCTACAAAATGAGTGCTCCACTAGATTATTGCTAAAGTCTTTTTCTTAGCCTAAAACATTATAACCATGTGTCACTCCACAGTAAAAATTCTTACAGTCTCCTAATTCATCTCCCTGACTCCAGTCTGTCCACTTTCCAATTTGTCCTATACATCCCACTTCAAATTAATATTCCTGAAATTTTCTGTAATGATCTTATCCTACAATATAACAATATTACCTTAATTCTTTCAGCTACAATATTAAGAAATTCTACAATCCAAGAATTTTCTAATAAGCTTTAATTGTGTTGTGCCTATCGCATATTTTATATATGATTTATTCAATAAGTGGTTTCCTGTGATCTGAACAAAAAGAAAATATCTCAATGCCATATGTATTATGAGAGCAAAGCCTGTTTTGCAGTCCTAGCAAAGGCAGAACTCTCTGATTTACTCTACTGAGTTGTTGCAATTGAAGTAAATAATAAAAAGACTGTTTCTCTTTTATTTACACTACAGACATTCCACAAGACAACTCACAGGAACACAATTTACTTTTCTCAAATTGCCCTGAGTGATGACATCTTAATCAGAAGCAGCAAGCAGATCACTGCTTAAAATAAAGTAAAAACAAGAACATCCAGGAAGCAACAGCTTTCACTCTTCTATGTTGACAGCCTCAAAGATATCACTGCTTCTCACCTAGAAGCATCACAAAGAAAGCTACAACCAATACCCATTCTTGGAATTCATGCTACAGCCCAATGTAAGTTGAATAGTGTTACCCTAACATTTCCCTGCAGAATGGATTATGAATATTGGGGGGTTTCTGTTCAGAGCTTTATAACAGCCTGGCAACCTCTTCACATAATGGAAAAGTGGTTCATTTGATTAATTAGCACTGAAATTCATTCTTAATTTGTCTAGATTTTAATTTTTCATTGAAGAAGCATTTATATGCTAAGATTTATTTTTAAAGATCATCTACAGCATTTGCTAGATGCTGTCTAAATGATAATCTAATTCAACAGACTAGTTTTATCCTTTAAACACCTCAACCAAAAAATGATGACTTTGTCAAATGTAAATATGCCCTGTGACTTGTTTAATCCACATCTCAGACGAGGATCAGTTCAAGTCACAAATTAACACAAATGGCTCAATGATCTCTATTGTCCTCAATTTAACTAATGTTTTATATAAATATGCTGAAGATTTTAATGTGACAAGGAACAAATTATGGCAAAGGGGAAAAAGACAAAATGATTTTTTTCACAGTGTGGCAATGGAAGGTGCACAATACTGGGAACTAGATATTCGACTTTTAACTCAATTTTATTTTATTCTAAGTAAAAAAGCCATGAATTAGAAAAGAAGAAAGCTTGTCAGGATAAATTAAATTTTTTCAAGATAGACTATCATGTCACAAAATGTGTTAAAAAGCTACCAGTTAATAATAATTTTTAAAACTTAGAGTCTAACATTTTCAGCATAATAGTCTAATTGTCAAATAAAGGTTCAATGTAATAATCTAAAAATAAAATTATCGTAGCTAATTTGGCAATTCAATTTTGGTTCAGGCAATTATCAGATTTGGCACTTAAAAGAGAATTTGAAGAATAATAATTATAAAACATGTAAAAAAAAGTCAGGAGCTTGAAATTTTAACTTTGCAAAATCAGACTCTGTAAATTTAAGTGATAATGATCTCCCATTCTGTTTTAGTTTGTTTTCAGGGTTTTGAAATTACCTTCCCTTGTTAAGGATGACAAAAACAATATAAAGTGTGCAATGATAAACCACGGAGTCTTCAGAGAGATTTTGTCTCATTAAATTTTCCATCCAATAAAGGCAGATGGGTAGATATTTCCTTGTCCCAAGTCTTTATTTTTAATATACTGTACACTGCACTTAATTCTACTTGCATATTTAACAACTCACTTATGTGAAATAAGCCAGATTCTTATTTGTACAAATGCATGTTATAGAAGATTCTTGATGTGATGGCTATGACCTTCTTACCAGCTGCCCTTGCATGTCACCCTCATATCACAGCAGACACATCCCTTCTGCGCTTTTTCATTAAGAGTTTTGTGTTAACTTTAAATGTTCTTTATTTTTAGATCCAATCATACACATGTTCTTCCTCTTTTTTGACTATGCCTCGCCTACACCCCATCTTGTGTTTTCTGTTTCTTTTTGGTTTGTTTGTTTTTGTCTTTTTTCGTGACCGGTAAGGGGATCACAACCCTTGGTGTGGTGTCACCCACACCACGCTCAGCCAGTGAGCTCACCAGCCATTCCTATATAGGATCCGAACCAGCAGGCGAGAACGTCGCTGAGCTCCCGGCGCTGCACTCTCCCGAGTGCGCCACGGGCTCGGCCCAGTGTTTTCTGTTTCTTTTTGGTTTGTTTGTTTTTGTCTTTTTTCGTGACCGGTAAGGGGATCACAACCCTTGGTGTGGTGTCACCCACACCACGCTCAGCCAGTGAGCTCACCAGCCATTCCTATATAGGATCCGAACCAGCAGGCGAGAACGTCGCTGAGCTCCCGGCGCTGCACTCTCCCGAGTGCGCCACGGGCTCGGCCCAGTGTTTTCTGTTTCTTACCACTTTCTCTACTAGCATCTTCTCTTCCCTTCTTAAATTCTGGCTTTTGACATTCTTGGAAACCAAATGTTTAGATGATGCCCTCATTAAACTGACAAATGAATGAGTTTCAAAAAAAGCGTTAGTTTTTATACCCTTTGCCATTCATTCAAGCTGCTATGGGTCAGAGTAACTCAATAATAGGCACTTCCTGTTCTGCTGCCCTTGATGTGTTAATTAGCTAAATTTTTTCAAAGTCTACCAAAGTAGAATAAGTTTGTTCTATGAAATGCCAACCAAATATTTTTTCTGATTTTTATCCCCACAATTTTTTTTCTCTTAAAAAATTAGATAGTATGAGCTGATAAGTGGTTTAGTCTAGGCCTGAAAGTTCTTTAATATAGACTTGATAATGTTTAAATAGTTCTGCTGAAAATATTAAATATTTTAGAATGTCTAATGAAATAGCATTTTCTTTGAGTTACTATTGTGGTGAAATCATCTAACCACTATTTGTCAACTGATATAATTCATGAAATTCATTTGGTTTATAGATTTTTTTTTTCCTGGAAGGACTTTATAGTTCAATTACTCTAAATTTCTTAATTTAACAACTAAGGAAATGGAGACCCTAGAAAGACTAGGTGATTTCATTTCTTCTTCCATGTTATCAACAAATATTTATTGAGCACTTTTTAAAATTATTTTCAACTGATACATAATAATTGTACATATTTATGGGGTATGATGTGGTATTTGGGTACATGTATACAATGCGTAATGATCAAATCAGGGTAATTCACATATCCATCACCTCAAACATTTGCTATTTCTTTGTGTTGGAAACATTCAAAATCTTCTCTTTTAGCGATTTGAATTTAAACAATAAATTGCTGTTAACTGTAGTTACCCCATAGTGCTATAGGACACTAGAATTTGTTGCTAGCTGTAATTCTGTATTTTTTAACCAATCTCTCCCTATCTCCACCCCCACCCTACCCAGCCTCTGGTAACCACTATTCTACTCTCTACCTCTATGAGATCAACTTCATAGATTCCACATATGAGTGAGAACACTCAATATTTTTCTTTCTGTTCCTGGCTTATTCTGCTTAACATAATGTCCTCCAGGCTTATCCATGTTGCTATGAATGATTTCATTTGTTTTTTATGATTGAATAGTATTCCATTGTGTACATATACCACATTTTTTTCTATTCAGCCATCCACTTATGGCCAGTTAGGTTAATTCCATCTCTTGGCTACTGTGAATAGTGCTGCAATAAACATGGGAGCCCAGCTATCCTTTTGACATACTGATTTTCTTTCCTTTGGATATACATCAAGTAGTGGAATTGCTGGATCATATGGTAGTTGTATTTGAAGTTTTTTGAAAAACCTCCAGACTGTTTTCCATAATGGCTGAACCAATTTACATTCCCACCAACAATGTATGAGAGTTCCCTTTTTTCCACATCCTCACCAGCATTTGTTATTCTAGGTATTTTTGATAATAATCATTCTAACTGGGGTGAGATAATATCTCATTGTGGTTTTGATTTGCATTTCCCTGATGACTAGTGATGTTGAACATTTTTTCATATACCTATTGGCCATTTGTACATCTTCTTTTGAGAATTGTCTATTCTGATCATTTGCCCAAGTACATGACAAGTACTGTGTTCATGGCTGGCAATATATGAATATGACAATGTTCCTGTCCTGAAAGAGTTTATAGCCTCCAGAGGAATATTGACACCTGGCACTATTATAACACCTATGTGTGAAGTGATAAAGGGCACAGCAGACTGAGGACCCACCTCTGCCAGGAGTGAGGTGGAAGGTGCCAGGCTGGTCTCTTATTCTGCTCATACCAATGAAGAGTCTTCCCACTTGTGGCCAGCATTGCTCCTAATTGGTCAAAGCATTCATTCTGACTGGTTGGTACCTCACCCCTCCTGTTATTAAATATCTTGATCTTCACCCATAGTACCAGGGAAGGCTTCAGAAAAGTTGATTTCTGAGCTGAATCCTGAAAGATGTTCATAAGCAGGCCAGATGAGAGAGATATTTCAGCCAATAAGGTACTAAGGCTTAAAATTTCAGAAATTGTAAGTCTGATAGTTTATTGTGGATAAATTCTAATGTGTGTTGGAAATTGATGAGAAATATAATGAAAAAAATACACAGAGGTTTGAAAATAAAATTTTAGAAGTCAAAATGTTTGTCAAAATAGGAGGCATAATGTGGTAGGTAGAAGCACAACCTCCTAGAACCATGCACTCCAATGTTCAAATCACAGCTCTGCCACTTGATGGCTGCATAAACTTGCCTCTGTGTCTCATTTTATCATCTGCAGAATGGGATTAAAATAGTTCCCACCCCATAAAGTTATGTAAGGGTTAGATGAGCTACATACACATATAAAGCAGTTAGAGAGTTCCTGAAATGCAGATAGTGCTACGTAAGTTGAATTGCCTTTATTATTCTTATATAGAAAATGAGAGTTACTGAAAGCATCAAAGAAAATCACTGAAATGGTCAGATTTGTATCTCAGAAAAATCTCTTTGATATCTATCGATTGCATAGCTTATATGGAGTTAAAATGGGCTAAGGAGGAAATGCTATTTTCATAAGCTCTGTTTACCTGATATTAGTATTATTGTATTACTTTTTATTTTAAGCTCACAATGAGGATGGAAAATAAGATAAAGTATGTAAAGATCTTAGAATAAAGTTTACACAAAGGAAGTGCTCCATAGATATTGCTTATGACTATGAAAGTCACAAGAGTGATGTGAAGGTGGTAGTAGTGATTTTTTTCCATTTCCTTCTTAATTTTCCCACATGGTATAATCAGTTCAAACTGCTATAATAGAATACTATAGACTAGATGTTTTAAAAAACATTTATTTCTCACAGTTCTGGAGGCTGGGAAGTCCAAGATCATGTACACTGACAGATTTAGGGTCTATCAAGGGTTCTATTCGTGGTTTGCAGATGGTCATCTTGCTGTATCCTCACATTGAGGAGAGCAAAGAGCAAACATCTTTCTTGTGTCTCTTCTTATAAGGGCACTAATACCATTCCTGAGGGTTTCAACCTCATGACCTAATTACCTCTGCTATAGTCTGAATGTTTGTGCACTCCCAAAATATGTTGAAACCTAATCACCCATGTGGTGGTTTTGGGAGGTAGGGTCATTGGGAGGTGATTAGGTCACAAGGGCAGAAATCTCATGAATGGGATTAGGGCTCTCATAAAAGAAGCCCAGAGAGCTGCTTTGTCCCTTCCACTATGTGAGGACACAGCAGGAAGGCACCATCTATGAACCAGAAAGAAGACCCTCACCAGACACTGAATCTGCTGGCGCCTTGTCTCAGACTTCCCAGCTTCCAAAATTGTGAGAAATCAATTTATGTTGTTTATAAGGTACCCAGTACATGGTATTTTGTTATAGCATCTCAGACAGACTAAGACACCTCCCAAAGGCCCCATCTCCAAATACCATCACATTGGAGATTTAAACTTCAACATATTAATTTGGGGGTGGGGGTGGGAGGACACATTCTGTCTATAGCACTGTGACACTTTATTTTGGGTGTGCCAACTGTAAATAGCTTATAGTTGTTTGTTTCTAGAGTTTCTTTCTTATAATAGGTTAAACAGTTTATTGTGATTACTGATACAGTTGGGTTAGTTTCAACCATCGTATTTTGTATTTTCTATTATCATATTATATCTTTGCCTGTTTTTTCTTTCTCACCTACCATGGAATTGAGAGAGTTTCTATTTTCGTTGTTTATGGGAATATACCTTTAAAATTTTTTTTTTTTTTTTTTTTTTTTCTTTTTTTTTTTCCGTGTCCGGCAATGGATCGCAACCCTCAGTGTTGCCCCCGGACCGGACCGGGGACCGGCAACGGGATTGCAAACCTCGGTGTTGCTGGGATCCGAACCCTCGGACGGGAGCGCCGCCGCGCTTCCCAAGCGGCGCACTATCCAGTGCGCCACCGGGCCGGCCCTACCTTTAAAATTTTTAACACATAAGAGTTCCAGTCAAGATGCAGAATAGACAGTTCCCAGTGTCACTCTCTCCCACAAATCAACCAATTTACAACTATAAAAATGTAACATCAGTCAAGCTGGGGTCGCTGGAGCTCAAGGAAAGAGGAGGAGAGACCTACGGAATTCATGAAGGCAGGGGAAACCACGATGAGAGAAAGAAAAAACTACTCAGAGCATATCAGGCTGCAGCTGTTTTAAGGCTACAACTGCTGAGCGCACAGAGCAGGAGTCCGCAGAAGCCGCAGCTGTGCCCTTCAGATGGAGTCAGTTGGAGGCGGCAGGAGAGAAGAGGGCCTTGATGGCCCCAGGACAGCAAGACCTCTAATAGGGTTCCTGTGGAACCACATAGGAGCAAGAAGCCAGAACAGCTGAAAAAATGGAGCCACTCAGAGGCTGGGTCTCTTTCACATCTGGTTAGTTTAGTGAACTCTCTCCAGCCTGGAGTGATGACCTGTGACCTCTCACCATTCACACCAAAGCTGCATATGTGGACATAGGGAGCTGCTCAACTTCAGTTCTCCCACAGCCCAGCTTAATCAGGACACAACATGAAGTCGTCAGTCTGAAGCCTGAAAGATGGCCTTCCCTAGAATCTGATCATGCTGGCACCCTGATCTGGGACTTCCAGCCTCCAGAACTGACATTCTCTTTGCTTTCAGCCTTTCTCTAGATTTTGAGATGCATGCAAAGGAAAGCTGGCAGCCAGAGCCACTGTCTGCCTCTCAGTAGTCTCTCTGCAACTGACAACACCACATGGCCCTGAGGATGAGGACATAATATGTGTGCTTGTGCAGAAAAATTTTGCCCACTCTGTGGTTACTGCATATGGGATTTCCAGGCCCTGAAACACATCAGTCAAGAGCACATGGCCCTTCAGAAAGTACATCACAATAAACAGGATACACCCAAGACGTTTAGCCACTGGAACAGCTAGCATTTTAATGAAACTGGCTGGGGTGAGTCCAAAAGGAGACTTAGAAGTCACCTTTCTCCTCAAGTCCTAGGCAACTGCTGAGAAAATCTTATTCATCCTTTTACAGAAAATGAGATTTAAGAAGCAGAAGCTTGATAAATATTTGTGAAATGAACTCAATCAGAGAAGAGAATCTATTCTGATTGTCAATTAAAAAAACCAACTTAATCTTCAGCTAATATTGTTCAGTGTCTAGAGTATTGGGGGCTAGACTAGCCAGGGCACAAGCAAAAGACAAGTAAAAGTTAAAATGATGTTATTCCAGGGCCGGCCCAGTGGCGCATTCGGTAGAGTGCGGCACTTGGGAGCGCAGCGGCGCTCCCGCCGAGGGTTCAGATCCCATATACAGACCAGTCCGCTCACTGGTTGAGCGCGGTGCGGGCGCAACACCAAGGGTTGCGATCCCATTGCCGGTTGCGGTACGGGCGTGACACTGAGGGTTGTGATCCCGTTACCGGTCACAAAAAAAAAAAAAAAAAAAAAAAAAATGATGTTATTCCAATCTTCCCAATGGGCTGAGTAGAGCAGCTATCACAAAAAGCTTCACGAAATGCATGATTTCATTTGTTTAAAATTTATTTTACTTTGTCACTGAAATTCTTTTAACATGGTGGTTAAATCTCCTCCATTCCTCTTTTTAAACATGAGACTCAAGTTCCAGTCAAGATGGTGGAATAGATGGTCCCCAGCATCACCCTCTCCCACAAATCAACCAATTTACTACTATTAAAATGTAACATCAGCAAAGCTGGGGTCACTGGAGCTCAGGGGAAGAGGAGGAGAGATCCATGGAGTTCATGAAGGCGGGAAAAACCACAATGAGAGAAAGAAAAAACTGCTTTGAGGGTTTCAGGCCGTGGCTGCTTTAATGCTAGAACCAGTGAGCACACAGAGCAGGAGCTGGCAGAAGCAGAAGCCACAGCTGTGCCCTTCAGATGGAGTTACTTGGAGGTGGCAGGGGAGTAGAGGGCCTTGATGGCCCCCAGACAGCAAGACCACTAATAGGGTTCCTGTAGACCTATGCAGGAGTGAGGAGACAGAACAACTGAAAAAAGGGGAGCTATTCAGAGGCCAGTGAGTAATCGCAAGGGACTGGTGTGGAGCCCATCCTATCGGAAGTGTTTGGAGCATGGGCAGTGGGGTAGATGGGCCCACCAGAAGAACACTGGGACACAGCAAGGACAGCTGACCCGCCACCTAATCAGCACAGGACCACTCAGAGGAGACTGGTCGGGAATGCAGAATTGCATGGGGTGTAGTTTGATGAAAAAACTCAGGCCCAGATCAGAGTTTCTACACAACTTGGATCCACCAGGTCTCTGGAGAGCCAGAAGTACCCATAAGGTCAACCATTAAACCCTTAGCTGTACAAAAAGCCTTCCCTAAGGAAACAGCAGCAAAGCAGCAATTTAGCTCAACTACACAGCTCGAGTACTGGTTCCCATAGGAAGATTCCCCCATTTTAGAAGTAAGCAAAGGACAACAAATTAGTTCTGGCCCAGGCACACCACCAACGCCTTGGGGCCTGCCTGGCAACCGGAGACGTGGAGCCAGGGACCGGTATTCCCTCCTGCACCAGCACCTCGGGGCCTGCCCAGGGACCCAAGGCATGGAGAAGGGGACCAGACCTCACTCGCACATCCAGACACACCTCCAGCACCTCAGGGCCCTGCCCAGGGGCCCAGGGTATGAAGCCAAGGACCAGATCCCCCTCCCACACCAGGCACACCACACCAGTGCCTCAGGACCTGCCCGGGGACCTGAGATATGGATCCAGGGACCAGACACACCCAACCAAGCACACTGCCAACACCAAGGAGCATGCCAAAAACATCACCTCCATGTGGGCGGCCCACCACAGACACCACAATAACCATGGCTGCCCTGAAAGCAGCTACACACCACAGCCACCATTTAGATGGTCTGCCAACCACTGGAGTGCATTGACACAAGAAGAGTCACCAGCAGAGATAAAGAAAAGAAGAGGATGTCTCTCTCCACAAAGCCCATTCCAGAGTGACAGAAGAAGTATCTCCTCTATGATAATATTGGGGGACCTGATCACACCTCTCAGCATTGGACAGATCATCTAGGCAACAAATCAACAGAGTAACCATTATTCTTTCAGAAGAAGAGAAGCAATCTAGGGTAATTAGAAGGGGGGAGAGAAAGGGGGGTGATGGGTAGAGATTGGACAAGGGGCATAAAGAATAATTATGATTTGTAACAATATATATGCTAGTAATAATGATTTGATCAACATATCTCAATGTTGAACCCCAAAATTATGTATAATCAATTTTGAGTCAATAAAAAAAATTTTTTTAATTGGAAAATAAAATTTTTAACACCTTACTTAACGTTATATATATTAAATTCTAAAGCTTAGTGTTTCTAACCTTCTCTCAGAGAAGACACAGCAAGTATGAGCTATTTATTGAACTATTATCATACTTGACATAGCAAGTATGAGCTACATTTCATCTGATTGTAGTCTAGAAAATTAGTTCTTCTTTATAAAATTACAAAAATTATACTTGCAGTCATTGCTATTTTTTACTTTCCGATATGTTTTTATCAATGTCTTTGCTAAACATTTTTTCTTGCATCACAGTTTTTTTTCTGGATTTATTTTTTCCTCTTGCTATAATACTCTTTAGAGAACTTTTAATGACATTCTGAGGCAAAACTAATATATTTTAATCTTTAAATGTCCAAAAAATATTTTTTTACCATTGTTTTGTTTAATAATTTTGCTGGGTATAGATTTTTGCAATCTTATTGATACAAGGTCCAATCTAGCCAATCTAAGTAATCTTTTGTTTGTTTAGCATATATGGTATTGAGTATCCTTTCAGTATAAGGATTTATATCAGTCTTCAATTTTGAAAATTATTAGTCTCTCTCTCTCTCTGTGAAACATATTTTACTGGACCATCTAAATCTATTTTCTATTTCTCTGAACTTCATAAGTCTATTTTTCTTTCTTTATCTTCTTAAGATGTGTTGTGGGTAATTTTCAAAGTTTTCTATTACAATTTTTCTCCTCAACTGTCTCAAGTACAATGTTTATTGTGGTTTTCATTTTAGTTACTTATTGTATCACAAAGAATCTAATTGGTTCATAATTCACAAGAACCAGTTTTTGTTTCGATGCTTCCTACTTTTGTTTTACAAATATTATTTTCTCTTCTATTTCTTCAAGGATTTTAAATATGTTTATTTAAAGTAAGTTCTTGACTATTTAATAAATTCTATATTTTCATGAGTTATTTTCTTTTTCACTTTTGTTGTTGTTTTCGTATTTGTATGTTTGTTTGCAACGGGAGAGGATCCATTTCAAGGGATTAGATTTCCTCAGATGGTTTGTAGTTTTTGTTGGTGTGTTTATTTTCCACTGATTTATTTTTCTTTCTCCTTCCCATTTCTCCTTTTCTCTTAAGCAGTATTTAAGTAGCCTCAGCTAAGCTCCTATGGCCCCACAATTAGAAGCATGTTTTATATCTCTTCAGGGATTTCACATTTTCAGAACTAAAGCCAATACCCAGTATTTGTCTAGTTATTAATTATTTAGGATTCTTTGATTTCTCCCTTTGTCGTCCATGAGACTGTTGTATCTGGATGCAACCTTAGATAGGAAAATAGAGGTTTTATAGCTTCCATTTATGGATGTGGAAATACAGTCTTCAGTTCTTTGCTTTTTGTACAATACATTCAGTCTACTTCTCCCTGAGGCACTAAAATCTAGTACCCCATTGCCAATTTTTGGTGCCAGTAGCCTGTAGGTTTACTACCTTAATTCCACTTTGATACCAGAGGTTTGGTCATTTCTGATAAAAGATTTTTACATTTAAAAAAGCAGAATATATATTTTTAATTATAATGAAAATAATTACACATGATTTATACATGTTGGAAATGGAAGAGAGAAATTAAGAGCAGCCACGTCTTCAAAATAACATAGCTAGCTATGGACAGAGCCAAAAAGATATAAATATGGTTTCCTTATGCCTAATTAAACACATCATATTACTTATCCTTCAGAAGTTTTCTTCCTATATTCCCTGTTGGTTTATCTGTAATTTTCCCCCAATGCCTATTATAAACATGAATTGAATATAAGCCTAGGATTTAGAGCATACTTTCTCATAATTTACAAATTTTGAAAATATTTAATCAAGAACAAAGTGACTCTACTTGTCTAAATAGCAAAAATTTTCTTTGAGAATTTATCTCTGTATATATTTTCTAGATTATAAGAAGTATACAGATAAGAAGTCTATCACTGACATTAATTTTAGTTCTTTAGTGACAAACAGCAATAGATAATAAGAATAACAACTAAAAGATTATTATTAAGCATTAACATCCTTTGACAAAGGTGGATACATGTATGTTTATATGATTCTGTTGCAAAATAGAATTTGACTAAGCTTCGTTTCCAGTTCTTGCAAGGGAAACTCTAAATCCTTAGAATTTTGAAGTTATATTTGTATCTTTGTTATGCTAATGAGACCTCTTATGGTGGGCCCCTAAGTAGCTTCAGGATGGGGGTGACTCACGTTGGAAAGACCAATCATTCAATTGAAAGGTTGGAGCTGTGAGCCATGTGATACCACCTCCACCTCCCAACCTCTGGGGACGGGAAGGGGGTTAGAGATTGAGTTCTAGCATGTGGCCATAATTCATTCAATCATGTCTATGTAACAAAACCCCAATAAAAACTCTGAACACTAAAGTTTAGTAGAATTTTTCAATTGTTGAAGTGCCCTGATTCCCTAAGGAGAGGACACAGAATATCTGCATTTCCTCTCAGACCTTGCCTATCAATCTCTTCATTTGGCTGGTCCTCTTGGTTCATATCATTTTTAATAAAACTGCAATCATAAGTATTGCATTTTCCTGAATTCTGTAAATTATGCTAGTGAATTATCACACCTGAGGGGGTCATGAGAACCCCCAATTTTGTACCCAGTCATTAGAAGTGTTGGTGAGCTGGGAACTTGTGGCTGGTATTAAAAGCAGAGGTGGTCTTGTTGGATCTGACACTAAACTCAGGGTGATGAGTGTGAGAACTGATTTGCAGTACACCAGTTGGCCTTGGAATAGTTGGAGTTGAAACAAAACAGATTCTTATTATATTTAATCAAACACCATCACTATTTTATGAAGTATTCTATGAAATCTGATTTTATAAATCCTGATTTAGAAACCGTAAGACAAACACAACCAGGAAGGAAGCATATTTCTAAACTTCAGTAGCTGGCTGCCCCCTGCTGACATTTTCTTAGTCACTACTAGTATGAGTCTCAAAGCTCATACTAGAGTATGAGAAAAGATGGATTCTCTTGCTTTCTGAAACAGTTAATTCTGTAAAACTGAAACTTTCTCTGAAACTTCCTTCCAGCATTGATTTATTTCAATGGTCCATTCTTTGACATTTAAAGTCTACTGGAATCCTGCAGATACCAGTCAGCTGAGCATTGAGATAAAGAAGCTGGTACTCATTAGTAAATAAAGTCTAAAGTCTAAAACTAAATCAGTCTTCCTAACCTTCTCTCAGATAAGACATAGCAAGCCTGGGTTTCTCTCTGTGTAATCTTGGGCAACCCATTTTAACATGATAAACCTGCATTTCCTTATCTGAAAATTAAAAATATTTTACAAAATGATTTTTGAGTTCCTTTCCATCTAACAGGTTATGAATTTTTTTAAAAAGGAAGGAATCAATGGACTTAATATACCAAAACAGAATTAATACATAATATTACACTAGGCAGGTAAAAATTCCTGCTTTTTCAATTCTATGTTTCTAGAACTTTATGTTTTATAAATTTTGAAACAGTATTCTCTCCAGTGAGTACCAGAGATAAGTCATACATAATATTCCTCAAAGATGCAGAGCAAAAAGATAAAGTACTTAGGGGAAAAGACTAGGGCCTGGTATTTGATTTACCTACTAAAGTGACAAAGACCCAGTGCCTAAGGGCTCATCAAACTTTGGTCCCAAGTACAGTAGAGGTGGCATGATGGATCCAAGATAGTAATAATAGGGATATAGGGGGCAGATGATAGGAGCTTGGCAACAGGAATAATCCTAGCAATGCTTGGCGCTATTGCTGTAGAAATCCAAGCAATACCTGCCTTAGAGAAATCTGTCCCAAAGGAGCAGGGACAGTTCTTAAAGGGGGTCTGGGAAGCTTCTCATATTAGTGAAACATGATTTAGTAACTGTAAGACAAATACATTAATCTAAGAGAAACAAGTTTTCAAATTTCTTAAGTGGTAAAACTAAAGCCTTTACCAAGAAAAGGGAACCATCAGTGTTTAATAGCCATCCTACAGGGTCCAAGAGAATCCCAGGTTTGGGATTCTTTTACTTGGAGAAAAAGGTAAGCTCTGAGTTTTCAGATTTGAGACACCATGCAATAGTTCAGACTGTCAACAAGGATGACTTAAGGCACTATTTTGGAGTGCAGGTTGAGTCTTTGTATTCTAAATCACCTGAGAAGGACAGGAGGTTTAATATTAATGACTCAAGTTAGAATTGGACTAGAAGCTGGAGGTGGGTTGAGTCTGCAGGCAGAGAAGTCAGTGGATCAAGCATGGGGATATGGGTAAGGAAGAGGGAGAGAAAATAATGGGCAGAGACCAAGAACATCTGGTAGCTGTATCTAATAACACTGCAGAGTACAGCTATCCAGAAAATTCCAGTGGAGCTGGCATTTTGGATTTTAAACAGTTTTTAAAAGATTTCCTAAAGAATCAAACATCTTACCTCAAATATTACATTGATATAAAATGGGAAAATGCTTCCTAGCAATTTTTTTCTAGATATACTATCCATTATCTTAAAGGTGCTGAACAATATGAAGCAGGGAGAAGATATGCCCAAAATAGTGCTTTATGCATTCCTATTTAGGTACCAAAATGAACTCCAAAAATAGCCTTAAATCTTGCCACAAATCTGATACTACGTGTGTCAAACCTCAGCTTTGACATTTATTAGGTTTTAGAAATGTCTCAATTTGTCTGGTATAAATCAGATATCATTGATACTTCTTGGAATTTTGGAACATTTTCAGGATTTAAAAATACATGCACATAGCATACAATGGCAAGACTTTATGTGGTTTGGAAAATTTTCCCTGACAGCAACCACCACAACTCATTAGAAATGCTCTAGTCAGTTTAGATGTCAAATCTCACTACCGCTATGTCACCTAGGAGTATGTTACAAATGAATGTATGTTCACAAGACATGCTGTCAGTAAGGAAAGCACAAAAACTATGCACAGCAACTCTCTGGAACCCATGTGTCTAACACATTTGCAAATGGCACAAGTTGATAAACGAAGAAGTATAAAATATTAGGGACATCCAGAGACAGTAGGAGGATGGAGAGCTGAATCATTACAATAGAAGCATAACTTTACATCTCCAGTGTTCCAGATGGATCAAAGATATAGGATCAAACTTTTTTAATCATAAAATTACTGGAAGTACTTCAAACAGTATGAAGAAGTAGATGCTTTTGTGGACTCCTTTACAATAAAACAGCTAGATCCTGAATAAAACATAATTTTTATCTTATGCAAGAGTAAGGGAAATCACCTAAGAGCCAATCAAACACAACCTATGAACTAAAACCAAAGCAGTAAGCTTTGAGAACATGAAAAAGCAGGGTTGCCCTGAGACAAATGCTTATATGAAAGTTTTGATTAGTCGAAATCATAGAACCTAAAATTTGGGGATTGGACCAGTGATGATGGTAAAGGAGTTGGATTAGCTTCAGATGGCAAGCATCTCCTGGTTCCAGCAAAAGCAAACACAAATACTTTGAGACTGCACGAACCTATTTAGTCAAATAGGTTTTCTATATGTAAAGATCAACAAAATACGTCCTCACCTTCAAAATTCACCATCACAAAAAGAAATAAACTACCTTGAGAAAAAGCCAACAAACACAGATAGGCATGGCTTCAAATACTGGTACCATCAAAAACAGACTACAAAATAGCTGTTGGTGTGCTTAAGGAAATTATAAACAAACTTGAAAATAAATGTAAGGAACAATAAACTGCAAAGAATGACAAAGGATATTTGAAAAGAAACCAAATATGTCTTCAAGAAATGAAAAATGTGATAAATAAAATTAAAAAAACAATGAGTGGGTTTAACACAAATACTCGGTGCTCAATTAACATTTATTGATTAGACTGGATAAAGGAATGAATGAAGTAAAAACTTGTAATATATAAAAGGGGTCTCCAAAAAGTTTATGGAAAGATTTGTATTACCTTTTAATTCTATTTTTCCATGAAATTTTTAATAAGCCCTCATGCATCTAATTGGAGTTCCAGAAGAAAGAAAAAATAAAATAGAGAAAATATTTGAAGAGATGATGACTGAGAAGGTGATCAAAGAGGAGATGTTAATTTTCCAGAAATAATGAAAGATTTCAATTGAAAGACTCAAAAGAATAAATGAAAGGAAATATACTAGAAATTTCAGTGTGAAGCAGAGCAAAACCAAAGACCAAGAAAACAACAAGAGAGAAAACACAAATACTAGAGAAAAAATACAATATTTTTTTCTATTTATTTAGGTATTCTTTTTTTTTTTTTTTTTCCTTTTTCTCTTTTTTCGTGTCCGGCAACGGATCGCAACCCTCAGTGTTGCCCCCGTACCGGATCGGGACCAGCAACGGGATCGCAACCCTCGGTGTTGCCCCCGCGCCTCACTCAGCCAGTGAGAGGGAACCGGTCTGTATGTGGGATCCGAACCCTCGGCGGGAGCACCACCGTGCTCCCAAGCGGCGCACTGTAGCAGTGCACCACCGGGCCGGCCCTATTTAGGTATTCTTTAATTTCTTTAAAATCATGTTTATAATTTTCTCTATATTAGGTCTACAAATATTTTGTTTTATTTAATCCTAGATTTTTTATACTATTTGGCACTCACATATTGCATTTTTAAAGCTACTTATAATTAGTTGTGTTAGTTTTTGTGAAGTATAACAAATTAGACAAATTCAGCAGCTTTAAACAACACACATGTATTACCACACAGCTTCTGTAAATCAGTATTGCAAATATGACTTGATGTAAACTTTGCTCTGAGTCTCACAGGGCTGCAATCAAGGTGTCTGTTGGGCTGTGTTCTCATCTGGAGGCTCTACTGTGGGTGAATTCACTTTGATGACCTCTCAGAATTTTAGCAGTGTTTCTTTCTTTGTGGCCATTTTTTTCTTTTCTTTTTTTCTTTCAGAAAATACAAGTTAACTTCAAAGGAGTAACATTTAGAGAGTAACTGGCTTCTCATCAACCAAAACAAAAACCAGAAGATAGTGAAACTATATCTTCCATATATACTAAGACAAAAAAATTCCAACCTAGACTTATGAATCCAGTAAAAATATCCTTCAAGCACAGGAAAAACTAAAGATATTTTCAGACAACTAAAAACTGAGAGATCATTACCACTAAACATACATCGAAATAGTTAATACATGTAGTTCAGGGAAAAGAATAGTAACCCTAGATGGTAGGTCTGAAAGGCAAGATAGAATGAAGATCAGTAAAAATGACAAATTTGTGGGTTTATTATTTAGAATAAATAGGTTATATTATGGTCATACACCAACCCCTAAAGCTCAGTGGCTTAACACAACAAGGTTTGTTTCTCACTCAAACTACATAACTAATAACATCACTAGAAAAACTGTCCCATACTGTCACTGTGGTACTTAAGCTAATGGAGCTCCACCTTCCTAAAAGACACAGCCTCTCAAGATTCCATAGTGGGGGAAGAAAACGTGGGGGTATACATAGAGGTATATGTTACCACTTTCACTCACAGCACATTGGCCAGAATTAGTCACATAACTACATCTAATTACCAGGGAGCAGGTAATGCATTAAAATTAAAACATCCAAAACAAAAGCTTGTCCACTGGGGAATTAAATCTTTTAAAGTTCTTATATTATTTGGAAAGAGAATCAAGATATTTCTTAGCAGAACCATTTCTTCTCTTACCTTTCTGTCCTGAGACATTAGAGCCCAGCTGCCTGCCTGTCTGGAGCCAAAAGAGCCCGCCCAGCTATTGCCTCGAGTCCTCAGAGCCTTGTTTGCTGTTATCTTCCGTCCCTCCCCATCCTGTGCACTATGGGTGTAGGTAACTTTGAAATTTGCCATAGATAACGGGAATTTTCCATTTACCAGAACAACCCGCCCTGCGGTTTTCTCAGTAAACCATCTGCATACTTAATTATCTGCTGATTCCCTCCTGCTGTCTATATAAACTGTGACCTTCTGGCTAGTGAATGAGTTTT
>NW_007726218.1:36981-37449 GCF_000696425.1 Galeopterus variegatus | reverse complement strand
TCTGGTCTCCATTTCTCGCGTTTCTTGTTCCATCCCATTCCCACTCCCCCCTCCAGGGTCTGCATTGAATATCCTGCGAGTCGGGACATTTTTGGCGCCCAAACGTGGGGCACTGGATACGGGGGACACCGTGAGGAAGACAGTGCATCTGAGGGTCGACCACTGAAAATGAAAGAGTAAAACTTTCGTCCACCACGGGAACCTGCCGCGTCAGGATAAGGTGAGTAAGCACGCCCGATAATGGGACAAGAATTAAGAATTAAGAATCAAGAATTAAGAATTAAGTTGTCATGATGTCTACATAAGACAGTTACAAAAAGCTTTAAAGATGCGAGGAGTAAAGGTTAAAACAAGTGATCTATTAAGATTTTTTGATTTTGTAAAGGACCTTGTCCTTGGTTCCCAGAAGAAGGGACTACTAATTATAAAAGGTGGTCTCAAGTTGGAGACATCTGTGGGTTCTGGGGT
>NW_007726218.1:35195-35806 GCF_000696425.1 Galeopterus variegatus | reverse complement strand
AACCCCAGGGAGTGCAGGACTGGACCTCTCTTCCACCCCCCATACAGTATTAGCTTCTGAAATAGGACCTCAAAATTTAAATACAGGGATCTTCAAAAAAAAAAAATCCCCAGAACTAGGGGAGATTGGCTTTCAAAAAGCAATAAAACAGGCTCAAAAAGAAGGTGATTTCTCTTACTCTCCTGTGTCTTATGAGGGGAGTGAGCCTAGATGGGAGCCATTACCCTACAAGTTATTTAAATAGTTAAAACATGCAGTTACAGATTATAGCCCTATATTTTGTCAGAAATTTGTAGATTTGGTTTTCCAACAATTTCATAAAAATTTTCCTTCAATTTATTTAATTCACTATATAGATTATTTTTTGTTTGTTTGTTTTACNCCCTCCTGCTGTCTATATAAACTGTGACCTTCTGGCTAATAAACGAGACTTGATCAGAATATTCTCTTGTCTCAATTTCTCACGTCTCTTGTTCCATCCCATTCCCACTCCCCCCTCCAGGGTCTGCATTGAATATCCCGCGGGTCGGGACATTTTTGGCGCCCAACATGGGGCCTGTATACGGGGGACACCATGAGGAAGACAGCGCATAGGAGGATCGGCCACTGAA
>NW_007726218.1:31449-33077 GCF_000696425.1 Galeopterus variegatus | reverse complement strand
TTTAATTGGTACAGTTTCCTGACAAACTAAGTTTATAGCTTTAAACTGAAGTTCCAAAATTTTAATTAAAAAAAAAAAAAAACTTTAATTGGTACAGTTTCCTGACAAACTAAGTTTATAGCTTTAAACTGAAGTTCCAAAATTTTAATAAAAAATACTAATGAGTTTGTGAAATTGTTCACAAAGGTGAAAACTACAAAAGTTAATTAATAAATTAATTAAAAATGTTATAAGTTTTTTCAATATCCTTATTTTAAAACAAACCCTAACTCTCTCTCTCCTTTGTTCCATTTGGCTTCCTGGAACCAGGAAGAAATAAAAGTAACAACTAACCATTCTCGCCACTTATGTGGAGATCCTAATATTTATGAAAAGCCTCATTTTTCACACCCTTTTAATTTTTCAGCTTCCACTGAGAAAATACCTTTATGTTTCTCTTCTCCTAATGTTTCTCCTATTAAACATTGTCTTTCTACAGGTTATAGAACGTTGTTAACTGATTCTCCTAGAGTTACAGATTCTCGATCTGGTGCTGGCAAGCCAACTACCCATTCACCAGCCATTAGTCGAGATCCTTGGACTTTATCTTTTGTTTCTTTAGCAAACTTTAATGATTCCCATTTAAGCACTATGCCATCAATTTTTTTTTTACCTTCTATTCCAACATGTTTACAGAGAGAAGCTCATGCATGGGATGGAGTCTCTTCTCGAGCAGGTTTCCCCAATTGGTTTAATTGTGGTTTTAAAAATAAAACTGTTGTATTTTATTATAACAATTATACTTAAAAGGTATGTGATTTGTCTATTTCTAGCCCTGGTTATGATTATAGAAATTATTTAAATAATAATACTACAAAATTTAATTAAAACTATAATACTTTGCCCAAGCCTGATCCTATTCATTATTGGTATACTCCTGGATGAGCTACACCTATTTGGATAAATAATAACACTGGAGCAACTCCACAAACACCCTACAGGAAAGATGCTGCTTCTATGCCAACTAATCTGGGATAGTTCGAGACTTGCTGCTTCTATGCCAACAAATCCAGGATAGTTTGAGACCGTATAGAAAACAACTGATAGAAAACCCCCTTTGGACTGGACTTAATGGATTCCTGCCTTATCTCTTTCCCTTTTTGGGGCTGCTTGTGGGCTTGTTTCTTTTTCTTTCTTTGGGTCCTTTTCTGTTCAACAAACTTATGGCATTCATTAAACAGCAAATTGAGGCTATTCAGGCAAGGCTCATACAGGTACATTATCAATGCCTTGAGATGCAAGAACTAAGTGGTGCCTATATACCACTACATCACCTTAACAATGCTGCCTCTGTGAGCTGAACTGGATAGCCAGAGATGGGTAAGGGGGTAATATCCCCACACCACCTAAGACAGGAGGGCCGCCTCTGCTGCAGCCTAATCCTATGACGGGTACCATGTGCGGGATAGATTGCCCCAACCTAAGACAGGCACAGTTCCCGAGAGGTTCTCTTGGCTTGAGAAAATAAGAAAGGGGGACCTGTCCGGAGCCATTGAGCCCAGCTGTTGCCTAAGAGCCTGCCTGCCTGTCCGGAGCCAAAGAGCCCACCCAGCTATTGCCTCGAGGCCTCAGAGCCTTGTTTGCTGTTA
>NW_007726218.1:17881-30449 GCF_000696425.1 Galeopterus variegatus | reverse complement strand
ATCTGCTGATTCCCTCCTGCTGTCTATATAAACTGTGACCTTCTGGCTAATAAAGGAGACTTGATCAGAATACTGTCTTGTCTCAATTTCTCATGTCTCTTGTCCCATCCAATTCCTACTCCCTCCTCCAGGGTCCTCATTGAATATCCCGCGGGTCAGGACAGGCCGGTCCCTTGGCTCACTCGGGAGAGGCTGGTGCTGGTAGCACTGAGGCCATGGGTTCGGATCCTATGTAGGGGTGGCCAGTGTGCTCTCCGGCTAAGCGTGGTGTGGACTGTACCAAGGGTTGTGATCCCCTTACTGGTCAAAAAAAAAAAAAAAAAAGAAATTTTAATGGAAAGTTTGTAGATAGGTCACTTAGGAACTGAAATTTCTGAAGGCCTAGTGTAAGTTTTGAATCATTTGAATAAAAATTTTCACAGCCTCAGGCATGGCTTATACCAAATATTGGATGTCTTACAGAGCAACTATACATTATATATTTGCTTATGGTACAATATCTCTCAATATTAAGAAAAGTAGAACAAATATTACATTTCTCAAGTATGTAATTGTAAGCCTTCTTGAAGAAACGAACTAAAACAAGAATAAAATGACATAGAATTTCATTTCAAGTTTTAGCTTGATTTTAAATTCTGTAGGACTTTTAAAAATAATCTGTGAAAGGGAGGTATTTTCCTCAGTGTTCTCTATTTTTTCTACATTTATTACTAGCTCTTATATTCTGATTTTCTGTTTTAAGACCAAATTATTAAAATGGTAGTTATGTCATTCTACATTTATTATAGAATATTGGTAGGCATCAGTTTTGAAATAATTGTACGATCAGTTCTGTTTGTGAATAAATCACTAAGCTTTGAAACAAAATAATAAGCTTTAAGTTATGTCCCATAAACATTTATCTGTTGAGTCTTTGTCAGAATCTTCTGAGGCTTTTGAGACTGTTTTATTGTATTATCAAAATGGTAACTACTTCAAAACTCAAAAGTTTTCTCCCTACTCTTTCTGCTATTGATAGAGGGATACTGAAATTTCCAACATTGTAGATTTGTTTATTTCTTCTTGCAGTTCTATTAGTTTTTGTTTCATGAATTTTGGAGCATAAATGTTTAGAATTGTTGCATTTTATCAATGAGTTGAACTTTTTTTCTTTATAAAATTATCATCTTTAATCCTAATAATGTTCTTTCCTCTGAAATCTATATGGTCTGTTATTCAAATAGCAACTTCAGTTTTCTTTTTATTAGTGTTTTCATGGTCTGTCTTTTGGACTAACTAACTGATCTAACTGATCTCATATGGGATTAAAAATACATGAAATTAGGATGCTTGAAGTTGTTCCTGGGCTCACTAATGCTCTGTGAGTTTTTTGTTTGTTTCTTGGTTTGTTTTTGTTTCTTTTTTCTCTCTGATCCCACCTCCAAATCTAAGAGTATGCCCTGGATTGTCCATTATTTAGTAATTTTTTCATTGATGGGAAGTAACCTAGGCTTAAGCCAATCATGACACAATATTTCTGGCCTACTTTATTATTGATATTAGTTCAAGCAATGCAAAGCTGAGAAATTTATTCAGTGAGTATGGGAAAAATGCTTTCTTTCCAAATGTGTACAAGAAACATATAGTTCTGACTATTATACATGCTCATTTCTGACTGTAAGAGAAGCCAGTAAGGTCATAAGATTAACATATAAAGGGGGAGAACTAAAATTAATGGGTGAAAAAAGATACAAAAGTTCACACTGAATCCACCTGAAATCTGTACCATTGTTAGATTTTGTGTCACAGGTTAATAAATTCACATGTTATTTGAGTGTTGAAATTTTTTGAAATTCATCTCAAACTATCCTAGCTGAGAAACTTCCATTTATCTAGCCAAACCCTTTTATCCATTTATTTACAATATTATATGCTTATTCAGATATCCCAATACATAGGAATTTCCAAGGATCTTTCTTATCATGGTGGTTGATTTTCACAGAATCTCTTTAATGAGAATTACCACAATTTACTTAAGAAACTCTTTATTCTACTTTCATATAACTCAGCAGAAGACATTTATTATTGCTAGATACACATTATCTCTTTCCTAATGCTACGTATTTTTGTAGGAAGATGTTCTTCTACTTTATTTTGTCACCTGTCAGTTGGTTCTTTGACATTATAATATATACAAATTCCAGTTTGGATCAGATGCTCATTTTTGTGTGTGTTTTTTTGTTTTGTTTTGTTTATATTAATCATTCAACTTATAACTTCTTTTAACTGTAGTGATCTTTCCTTCTGGTTCTATGCTTTTAAAGCACTTATACAGTTTTTCCTGTCATGCATTTTGAAATAATTTTGTGCTAAATTGTTTTCAAAGATGGTTAAAAAATATTCTCCCATAAAATAGTGTATTTCCTTGACGTACAAAACTTATGGGAGTTCACTACCACACAACCAGTCCTGCAAGAAATACTCAAAGGAGTCCTGCATCCAGAATCTGAAAAATGATAATCAGTATCATGGATTTACAAGAAAGAGCAAAACCCACTGTTAAAACCAACATGCAAACAAGAAATAAAAAGAAACTAAATCGAATTACCACAAAAATTCAACTAACATTGAAGATGAAAAATAAAAGTGGAAGAATGGGACAAATGGTATTTAAAATTCTTAAACTAAAAATAATAAAAGGTCAGGAGTAAAGCAATATCTGTCAATAACACCCTTAAATGTAAATGAGTTAAACTCACCATTCAAAAGACACAGACTGACTGATTGGATTAAGAAGCTAGACTCAACTACATGCTGTCTTCAAGAGACTCACCTTTACTATAAAGACACACACAGACTAAAAGTGAAGGGATGGAAAAAATATATACCATGCAAATGGAAACCAAAAGGGAGCAGGAATAGCTATTAGATAAAATAGACTTTAAACAAAAAACCATAAAAAGAGACAAAGACAAAGAGGGCCATTATATAATGATAAAGTGATCTTTCCAGTTAGGAGACATAACAATTATAAATATGTATGCACCCAACAGTGGACCACCCAGATATGTAAAGCAAACACTCTTAGACCTAAAAAAAAGAGACAGACCCTAATGAAATAAGAGTGGGTGACCTAAACATCCTCCTCTCAGTACTGGACAGATCTTCAGGCAACAAATCAACAAATCAACAACAACAAAAAAACACATGACTTAAACTATTCCTCAGACAAATTGGACCTGGCAGACTTCTATAAAACATTTCAACCAACAACGACAAAATACACATTCTTCTAATCTGCACATGGAACATTCTCCAGGATAGACCACATTTTAGGTCACAAATCAAGTCTTAACAAATATAAAAAAATTGAAATAATTCCAAATATCTTTTCAGATCACATTGGATTAATACTAGAAATCAATACCAAGCAAAATTCTGGAAACTATACAAGTGCATGGAAACTAAACAACAGATTCCTCCATGACATATTGGCCCAAGAAGAAATTAAACAGGAAATCAAAAAATTTCTTGAAACTAACAAAAATAAATTCACATCATACCAAAAGCTGTGGGATACCGCAAAAGCAGTAAAGAGGGAAGTTGATTCAAATAAATACATACATTAAAAGAATGGTAAGGCTTCTAATTAATGACCTAAAACTAGACGTCAAAGAACTATAAAAACAACAACAATCCAATCCTAAAACTAGCAAATGAAAAGAAATAATTAAGTTCAGGGCAGTACTAAATGAAATAGAGACCCAAAAAACTATACCAAACATCAATGAAACAAAAGGTTGGTTTTCTAAGAAGATAAATAAAATTGACAAACCATTAGCTAGGTTAACAAAAAAAAAAAAGAAAGAAAAAAGAAAAGAGAAGACCAAAATGATGAAAATTAAATGAAAAGGGAGACATTACAATCAGCATAACAGAAATAAGAAGAATCATCAGAGATTATTATAAACAACTATACTCCAATAAATATGAAAACCTGGAGGAAATGGATAAATTTCTGGACAAATATAAACTTACAAGATTGAACCAAGAAGAAGTAGAAAACCAGAACAGACCAATAACAAGCAAAGAGATTGAAGCAGTAATCAGCAATCTTCCAACAAAGAAAAGTCTAGGACCGGATTACCTTACAGCTGAATTCTATCAAACCTTTAAAGAAGGATTAATACCACTTCTCTCCAAACTTTTGCAAAAAACTGAAACATTCTATGAGGCTAGCATAACCCTGATATCAAAACCAGACAAAGATACAACAAAAAAAGAAAACTACAGGCCGATATGATTGATGAACATAGATGCTAAAATCCTCAGCAAATTATTAGAAATCAGAAACATAGCAACACATCAAAAAATTATATACCATAATCAAGTGGGATTCATCCAGGCATGCAAAGATGGTTTAACATATGCAAATCAACAAATGTGATGCACCAAACAACAAAATCAAGTGGAAAAACCATATGATTATCTCAGAAGATGGCCAAAAAATCATTTGAAAAATTCAACATTTCTTCATGATAAAGACTGCCAGTAAACTAGTTATAGAAGGAAACTATCTCAACATAACAAAAGCCACTTATGACAATCAAATTGCCAATTTCATCCTAAATTGGGAAAAGATGAAACTCTTTCCTTTAAGTACTGGAACAAGACAAGGATGCCCACTCTCACCACTACCCTTTAACATAGTATTGGAAGTACTAGCCAGAATGATTAGGCAAGAAAAAGACATAGCGGGTATCCAGATTGGAAAGGATGAAGTCAAAGTATACCTATTTGCAGATGAAATGATCTTATGCATAGAAAAACCTATAGACCCTAGTAAAAAACTCTTAGAGATGATCAACAATTTCAGTAATGTTTCAGGATACAGAATTAACACCCAAACTCAGCAGCATTCTTGCACTCCAGTAACAAACTAGCAGAAAAAAAATCAGGAAAACAAGCCCATTTACAATAGTCACCAAAAAAATAATATAACTAGGAATCAATTTAACCAAGGAGGTGAAAGATCTGTACAATGAGAACTAAAAATCACTCCTGAAAGAAATTAAAGAGGACACAAAAAGAAGGAAAGACATACCATTCTGGGATGGGAAGAATTAACACTGTAAAAATGTCTATTCTACCCAAAGCAACCTACAGATTCAATCCAATCTCCATCAAAATACCAATGACATTCTTCACAGAAATGGAAAAAAAAAACAATTTCAACAATTTCAAATTCATATGGAAAAACCAAACACCCTGAATAGCCAAAGCAATCCCGAGCAAAATAAATAAATAAATAAAGCTGGAGGCATAACACTACCTGGCAAACAATTAATTGTTTCTAATTAAGGTGAATTTCCTTTAAAATAAACAATAGTAAATATAGACATATATATTGCAGGCCAAGAGAAAGATAGTAAGTATTTCAATGATCCATATTTGGTCACTGAGACCCTAAGTTATTTAAAGTTTACTAAAAATTTATATTTTAGTAAACAATTTTTTTTCTCTTTTTATAAGAGAACATTACAAGCTTTTAATGTCTTTTTAAATTCAAAATAACTTTTATGTTTATATTACAAAGGCATTTATATTCCATAGGAAAAAATGTAGAAAATCAAATAAACTTAAAGAAGAAAACATAACAAAAAACAAACAAAAAGACTCAGAATCCAACACCTACATGTATTCATATTAATGTTTTTCTTTTAGCCATATTCTTTCAATGCATGTATATATATATATATATATATATATATAAATTGACTTAAAACCCATGAAATTTTACTATCTGCTTTTCTTAATAATACATAATGAACATTTTTTAACATCAGTTAGAAATTATAAAACTTCTATGTAAAACACACTTCTTTTGACTTTCTGGCTGATTGTTTCTCCTCTAGCTGATTTCTACAGGTTGGACTTTTTCAAAACTTTGTCCTGGTTCTCACCTAATGTTCCTCTGCTTCCTAGGATCTCATGCATTCCTATGGCTTCAAATATTATTCATAATTTGACTATGCCTGACTTACTATCTGGGATAAGGTTCTCTTCTATATTCAGTGTGTGTGTTCCATATCTATATGAAATCCTTATGTATATTTTAAATTTACTTATCCAAAACTGAACTGAAAGATTTTCTTTTCAATTCTGTACCTTTCCTGTTTAGTAAACTACCACTCCATGCACATGTTTATAGTATCTTAAATCTGGAAGTCATTACTGATATTCCTTCTCATGCCATAAATATTCAGTCTACTACTAAATAATATTCTGCTACATTCTTAATATGTTTTGAATATAATTTGAATAAAGATATATTTGTATATATCTTTCTACTCACTGATCTGAGTATTTTGAGCCACACTATTTTGAGCAACCATGCATTCTCAGCTGGACTATGACATGACCTCAAGTGGTTTCTTTCTTTACCCTACCAATCTAATCTATTTTCAATAGAAGGGCCAAAGTCATCAATTTAAAAATTTGGCTGAGAATGTACACTATTCTTTAAGGAAAGGGAAGAGTGACCTCAAAGGTGATTCAAAGATCATCAGAGATGACACTCCTACCACAGGCGCAGGGGTCAAGGCTGTTTTATCCTCCATTTCAAAGGGAAGAATTGCCTACTCTGTTGTTAAGGACCAGGAAGACCATACCTGGTGTCTCAGGGTAGAGCTGCCCTTTAGAGAGTTATTGGGTAGGGCTTCACAAAGAATTGAAGTGAAGAGTCTGCCCTGAAGAGCCATGGGGGTGACTCTGCCACCAAAGTGGGCCTGGAAGGTAGAGCACTAAACCAAAGGGGATAATTAAAGCCTTAAGATATAATGTAATTTGCCTTGTTTGGTGTTGAACTTGTTTGAGACTCTTCACCCCTTCCCTCTTTTCTATTTCTTCCCTTTAAAATGGGAATATCTGTCCTGCCATTGTACTTTGAAAGCCCATAACTTGTCTGGTTTTATAGTTTAACAACTAGATAGGAATTTTTTTTCTCAGGATAGATCATGGCTTGAGTCTTGTCCTTATTTGATTTAAATGGTATTTAGATAAGACTTTATACTTTAGAGTTGATGCTGGAATGAGTCACAATTTGGGGGGCTGTGGAAATAAAATAAATACATTTTGCCTGAGACAAACACATAAATTTGGGGAGTCCAAGGCAGAATGCAATAAACTGAATTGTTTATAAGTGTGGTATGTTGAAGCCTTAACCTCCATGTGACTGTATTAGTCACAGGGCTTTTATGGAGATGATTAAGGTTAAATGAGGTCATAAGAATTAAATCCTGATCTGACACCAATTGTGGTGTCCTTGTAAGAAGAGGCACCAAAGATCTTTCTCTCTGTCCATGCATAGGCATAAAGGAAAGGCCATGTGAAGACATAACAAGAAGGCTCTCCAAACCAGGAAAAGACCTTTCACCAGAAACCAACCAGGCTGGCATCCTGATCTTCACCTTCCAGCCTCCAGAACTGTGAAAAAATTAATTTCTGTTTTTAAGCCACAGTATTTGGTATTTTGTTATGGAAGCCCAAGCTAGTTAATATATTACCTTAAATTCATGCAAATTATCTAGTCTTTAACAGATACTATTTTCAAGATTATATTGTTGGACCAGCTATTCGAAGAGATTTTTGTCCTTGAAAAAAGTAGGTTAAGCTGCTCATATATCAAAAGATTTATAGGATTATCACAAAGAAAAATAACACAAAATCCACAAGGTACTGCTGTGATGAATATAAAACTAGTAAAAGTTTAATGAGCAGCATTGAACAGACATAAGAATTAGGAAAAGCCATTAATTTAATGAGAGATTACCTTTTTTCCCCAAGATTAAAGGGAAATTATTATGTATGTTTTTTCATTTTAGTTATATAATAATGTTGAACCTTAAAACTTACATTTGTCAGCTATCTGGTACGATTATTTTAAAAAGGTACTCAACATAGAAAAATGCCAGATGTAATACGTTGTTGTTTTAAGTTTCAAGTAAGTTAACCTAATAAATTATATTCTACATAGGATATTATGTTTGAATTATTTTTTAAATTTAAAATGGGTCAGTATGTTCTGTGTTTAATTTCTAGTAAATTTAAGCAGTTCTGATAAATGTTATTAATTTGTGTTATTCTTCACTCCCTTAAACACACCCAGATGATGAAAAAAAAAAAAATTATAGGTGAAGTTATGCATTAAAACATAGAAACATAAAGTTATAAGATTAAATACTTTCTGATTTTTTGTTTTTTAAGGCACATTTATAATAAAAGTCTCAGGAGGCAGGTATATGTTTGGTTGTATGTATACAAGTAGTTTATTAATTAATGTGTTCACCTTTAAGCACATTAAATGATTTCAGTTTTCATCAAGTAATTTACTAATGCCTCATTATCCTAATATGATATTATTAACTCAACACCCAGAAAAATATTTAGGATGCTATATCTAGTAATAATATCTTATTTGTTCTGGGTCTTCTGCCCTTGATTAATTGTTGGCCATGTTGAAAAGTTAACTAACCCACTGAAGGGTTATTTCTCCCCTACCCCTCAACATGTTACACAGTTATTGTCTTGCCATATTAACATGATTGCCTTAATCTGTTGTTTTAACCAAACACAGATAACAGCCTAGCAATATTAGGGAAGTACATTCTAACTTTAAGAAAAGAAAAAGACATAACAAAATAAGAGAATGTTAATAAAAGACTACGTTTAATACTCCTTTGCTATGTATACAAGAGTTATAGCTAGCCATCTGTTGCTAGGGAACAATCTCACATCTTCCACTTATTTTCCTTATTTTCCAATGATTATAAAATTCAGATCTAACAAAACCCAATAAACACACAATGAACCTGAAGAAACCTTGCATTAGAATTTAATGTAGTAGAGAAAACACTGTTGTTTTTACTAAGTATCATGATACTAGAAGCAACTTTCACAATACAAATATTATTCCCTACTGAAGTGCCTCACTGACTCAATAATACATGTTATTAACCACATAAAGAGCATTTAAATCACTCCTCTCACTTTCCTTCTCTCACTGCTTAGGCTGTTTACTTTCACTACATCATACAGGTGATAGAGATAGAGATAGAGAAGAGGGTCCCCTGCCAAATGATTTAACAAGGGATTTCTGGAACAAACAATTTATTCAATTGTATGTTTCCCAGTGATGGAATGGGCTCCAGTGATAGGTGATGGAATATGTTCAAAGTGCCAGAGTCTTTCCAAGGATTCCCTCTTACATTCCATGGAAACACCTATCTAACTGAACAGGAATAGGCCCTAATAACATAACTTTCAGAAGACACAGGAAAGATATATCTGCAGAGGTCAGATCATCAGAAGATAGAGATTGTATTTTGTCTCTAACATTTAGGAGCTCTGTAACTACCAAAGTGATTACTTCACATTCCAGATCATCATTTTGTTCATCAGTTGAAGCAGAAAGTCAAACAAACTATAGAATTATGGTGAGAAATGCATTTGAAAATTCTATATAAAATTTATAGTACTATATAAATGAGATTTATTTTAATATTTGGTAATAAATTACAAACACATGAAAAACTCTGTGAACATTATATAAGGGGACATTGGCAGAGAGGCAATCTTATCATATACTTGGTCCAAGATGGCTTCATAGAAGGAGGATGCTCTGAGTGATGAGCAGCCTATAATCTAATTCAGAGAAATAGAATTTTGCCAGCGCCTGTCCCAGGGACAGCTCAGTTTAAAAGAGAATCAGAATGAAGGCTAGGGGGAGGAGGAAAAAAACAGCTTCTACTGAGGATCAAGGGCATGCAGGGCCCAGCAGGAGGTACAGTGGGTTGGGGTGACACAGGGAGGCCAAACTGAGTAGTTTGAAGACTTCATGGGACTGTCCAAAGAGGTTACTTGAAAGCAGAATAGTATTAGAATGTTTTAAAGAGATGTATGAATTTATGAAGAACTAGTACATTACCATCTGACAGAATGTAAACTGAAATTACTATCAATAATTTTATAAAATTAGACTGTGATACTTTATTATATCATGCAATTATTTTTGTAGATCCATATATATTTTTCTTTTTTAAAATTCTTATGACCAGAAACTTTGACTATTGTGAGGTATAGATAACTCAGTGGTTTAAGCAGGAAGAAATAAACCAATCTTCAAAATTTTTTAAAAAACTCCCATTGGACATTTTAAAACAAAATAATAATTTCTCACTGTGCAAGGGCAGAAAAGACAACATATTGTTTTTATTTAGAAGAATTAGTAATAATGCTACCCCTGTCCCCCCATCCCCCCCCAAAAAAAAAAAAAAGATTTCTGATCTTGCATGCAAGGAGCTTGGAAATAGTCACTCTGTCCTAATAAAAAGTAAAAACAATGAAGAAAATGAAAATCGATAACTCTTAAATATGTAGGAGAAATGATGACAGGACAAACTGTTGTTTTCAGTATTGGAGAGACAGGCAAGTATTGAGAATCACAACTTATTGGAGCAGAAAGCCAGGAGCAGAAACCTCTGTGGGAACCAGTGCTGAGGGGTAGAATAACTTAAACTGGAGTTTTTGAAATGCTAGAGGCTCAGTGTAGGTAAGTCTGAGAGTTAAAAACTTCAGGGAGATCCAGTTATACATGGGCCCCCACACTTTTGTGAGTTTTACCTGCAGGAACTTGACCAGGTTTTCACACTGAATATTAGAGAAAAATCTCATGCTTCCAGCAGGGGAAAGGGGAAAATAACCATTCTGAAATATGTCAGAGTATTCTGTTCTTCTTTAAAAGACCTATCCTCAAGAGAAACTACTTTACCAGAGCCTAAATGATAGTATATTTTTAAAATTATTAATCAAAGCTTAACTCACCTGGAGAAGGAAAATACTCAACTCTGGCTAGCTGTAGCTGTCCACTTGGGGAAATGAAAATATTCAACTTTGGCTCACCTTAGCCAGGCCATCCCGCCTAAGAGGGTGTGGGGGTATGGGAATTGAAAAGCACCCTGCAGTTCACAGTCCAGAGACAAAGGTTCACTAAAACACAGATCTAATCATAACACAATGCTCATTCTTTCTCTACACTTTACCACCAAATGACTATAGGTCTATTTACTGCAGTTTCTTTTACTCAATGCATCCTGTCAATGAAAAAATTACTACCTACAAGTAAAAATTTACAATTTTTCCAATAAAATAATACAATAAAAATTTACGATTTTTTTGTCTACCAATAAAAAATTAAAAGGCATACTAACAGTGAAAAAACACAATTTGAAGAGGCAGAGAAAACATTAGAAACAGACTCAGATATAGCAGAAATGTTAGAACTATAGGACAGGGAATTTAAAACAACTATGACCAATATGATAAGGGCTCTAAAGGTTAAAATACACAGCATGCAAGAAGAGATGGGCAATGTAAGCAGAGAAATGGTAATCCAAGGAAAGAATCAAAAAGAAATATTAAAGATCAAAACACTGTAACAGAAATAAAGAATCCCTTTGAAGGACTCACTAGTAGAGTAAACATGGCTGAGGAAATAATCTCCAAGTTTGAGGATATCTTTTAAAAAAAAAGAAAAGAAAAACTTTTAAAACTTCCAAAACTAAAAAGTGAAAGGAGAAAGTACAGAAAACAAACAAGAAATATTAAAGATCAAAACACTGTAACAGAAATAAAGAATCCCTTTGAAGGACTCACTAGTCGAGTAAACATGGCTGAGGAAATAATCTCCAAGTTTGAGGATATCTTTAAAAAAAAAGAAAAGAAAAACTTTTAAAACTTCCAAAACTAAAAAGTGAAAGGAGAAAGTACAGAAAACAAACAAACAAACACACAAACAAACAAACAAACAAACCCCAGAATACCTGAGAAAGTGTGGGATAACTACCAAAAGCATAATATATGCATAATGAAATACAAGAAGGAGAAGAAAAACAGAAAGATATAGAAGAAATCTTTGAAGCAAAAAAGACTGAATTTTTCTCAAATTGATATCAGACACCAAACCACAGACCCAAGAAACTCAGAAATTACTAAACAAAATAAATGCCGAAAAAAGAAAAACTACACTTAGGCATGTATTTAAACTGCACAAAATTAAAGATAAGTAAAAAACTCTTGAAAGAAGCCAGAGGAAAAAAACACCTCACCAGTAGAGGAGCAAGCTTCTCCTACTTAGAAGCCATGTAAACAAAAAGAGTGAAATAACATATTTAGCATTAACAGAAAAAAGAAAACTACCAACTTATAATTCTGCACCCTGCACAATTATTCTTCAAAAGTGAAGGATAAATAAAGACTTTCTCAGGCAAACAAAAATTAAGAGAATTTGTTGTCAGCAGTCCTGTCTTGCAAGAAGTATTAAAGAAATTTTTCAGAGATAAGGAAAATGATGTAAATTACCAAATTGGATCTACATAAATTTAAAAAGATCAACATGGAAGGAAAAAAAATGAAGGTAAAATATTTTTTTCTTATTCTTTAGTGCTCTAATAGATAATAGTTTGTTCATAATAATAATAGAATCAGCATATTCAATTAAATATCTATATGTATATACACCTTATATTTCTTC